>NW_028289244.1:3337125-3488812 GCF_059628265.1 Tinamus guttatus | reverse complement strand
TATGTAAAAAGTCTTTCCAAATAGAGTTTCTGCTTCAACTCAAGAACTTGTAGGAGTTTCGGTGGTGGTTGATAGGAGTTTGGAGATGTTTTTTTTCTCCCAGCTAACCACCCCCCATATATATACCCTGTATATACACAACTTCTCAGCTTCCTAGGTGAAAAGAATTCTTTAAAAGTGCTGCCAGTGCAGCTGCACCAGGGACCTGTAATATCTTGGAAGTACCTGGAATATTTCCTCCTAATAAGCATTCACTTTTATAGCACGTGAAAGATGCACAGAGAAATAAGCAAGAATAACTGAACTCTCCCTCTCCACCTCATGTTGGTGCAAGTTAACGTCAGAAAGGAAAGATAATGTTCTGTGATGGAGAAAAACCCAATTCCTCCAAGTGTTCCTGTTCCGTGGAGTGGTTAACCCCTAGCAAGCCATATTCAGCAAATAGGTTCTAATTTGATCCAACTATCAACTTTCAAAAATAATTTAGTGTGTACTGTAGGTTTGTCTTCAACATCATGCAGAGGCAGATTGATGTGTATGTGTCAGCTGAAACACTGGTATATATATATTTTTCCTAATTGGGAAGAATTATCCCAGAAATCCCTCAAGTACACTAGCTGGAGCTCCCTTGCTCTGTGTAGTTTTACAAAAGAGCACTGGAGATATCCTGGATTTTTCATTCTAGTCCTCCCCTCTCAGTTAGGCCATGTCTAGAATGAAAGTCAACTCTGTTAAAATCTGTCGTACCTTTAAATGAGCTACTTATAAAGGCAAGTTCATTTCCAGAATTGTATCATGCCATGGGCTTTCAGCTGATTTCTGCTGAAAGGTCAGCAGCTTTGGGTCAGCCAAGTTAGCTTTCATGGAAGAAAAAAAAAAAAAAAGTGAATAATTGTAGGGGTGTAATTGCATTAATTCATATTGTTTTGACTTTTCAAAACCTTATAGGATTTAGGATAAATTCTGTCTGTTTTTTTTTTCCATAGTAAAATCTTTATAATGTGGCTATGAACACTAAATCCTGCTGTTCTCATTGTTAATTAAGCAAAATGGTCAAAAGATTTTTTTTTTAGATTTTTTTTCCTGTTCATCTCAGTGTGTTTCAATTTTCCTGCATATTTAAAACTGTAAAAACAAGTTGTATTTTCTGAATTAAAAATATGATTTATAGATTGTTATTTTGAATCTATAACACCTGGTTCCTTATACACCTCATCTTAAAATTCCTTAGATAGTATGGATGTCTACTAATTTCTGGTAGACACATACTGCACTTTTCAGTGTCATTCCTGCTGTTTTCGAACAGAGCTAAATGTCAGTCATGTAAAGGTAAGACAACAAAAAAATAAGAAAAGCCCTAAAGAGCTTCTGTAGAACAAGAAATAGAGGGACTAGAAGGAAAACAATGAAGTAGATTTTAATTTAACTGGAAAACACATAAAGAAAGGTGAGGGGAGGAGGGGATCAGGGTTCTGATCGGGCTGCGGATTGTGCTGGCTCCAGGTCTTCATTAGGCAAAGCTCTTGTTCCTGTTCTGTCTCGGACTAAGATACAGCTCGGATGTCCCCTTTCAAATCTGTCTCAACATCGCTAGATTCTTTGATATTCCGAAACTTTTTTTGACTTTTCAGACTGCATTTTTCTGTCTTATTTTCATCCCATTACTCCAAATTATGACCATTTTTAATAAACTTTTAGAGAAGAAAGGAAGTCATTACAGTGGAAAATACACAAGAAAAGAGAATAGAACTTCAGAGAGGAGGAGGAGGGCAGGACAGAAGGACAAGTGCAATGGACAAGTGGAAATGCAAGTCCAAAGAATTAAATTAAATCCTCTGACTTTCCACCTCACCCCGTTCTTCTTTCTCAGCACATTCTCTTTAGAAAGGGCTTGGGAAGGTGATGTTGGAGGAAGCGCTGCTGACACCACCCTTTGAAGAAACAGGTTCTGTATGTTACTCTGTTGTCACCTTCTTATCTGTAAAATACCAGGATAGTTCATTTTGCAGATTACATATCTGAATCTATTATTACTCATCTGAGTTTTCACAAGGTAAAAATCTTCATCCTGTTCAAGCTCCAGGTAGACAGAGGATTGTCTAGTTTCTTCTTAGCACATTTTAATGGGGTTTCATCAATGACAAATCTATGACTGTCCCGATCGGTGCTAATTCATGACAGTCTCAAATTTATGGTCAAGATTTGATGATAGATATTATGCCAAAAAAATGGAATAGTAATAATTAAAAAAAAAATCCACGATTTAGCTGTCAGGTGTCTTTTAAGAAGTTCTTTACGCTCATAGCTAAAGCAAATGGAGGAGCCCATGCTGCTGCTGCATGGATTTAATCAGAAATTTCTTCTTATCAACTGCAACATCATTCATTTCCTGGGGCATTGATTCGGGTAGGAGGTTTCCAAAGGTCTAATGATCTCTGTGCCGTGATTAGATTAACAGCCCTGTCTGCACGTGTGTGGATCTCGGGGAAATAACGCCCAAGTGCCCTCCTCCTTCACCACGCTCCACTGCGGCTCCTCAATTCCCAAAGGGCCACGGGGAGTTTGGAAAAACAGTTTGGAAGATCTGAGCAGCCAGTGAGAAGATGGGGCTCGGTGCAGACCACTTCCACCTGAGAACATCTAGGAAATTCCAAGACAAAATCCACACGGAGCCAGGATGCATTAGAAGGACCTTATTGCAGCCTCCAAGGAGTGCGTCGATGGGGAAGCCTGCAGGGGGGAACCCTGTAGGTTTCCCTGAGGATTTTGTCCTTGGAAAGGTGAAAACAGACCTAAACTCAGAAAATGCATTATAGAAACAAAACAGGTTTACTCAAACTTGAAAATGGCTCAGATGATGGGTTTTTGTTTGTTTGTTTTTGTAATTACATTATATCTGTTGATTACAGAAGCCAACTACACCGATAAAAATAAAGGTATTGAAACAGATTAGAAGGATGGGGCTTTGTGCTTGTATGATGTTTTAAACAACTGAAAGCTTTTTAATTTTTAAGGGCTATTTTTGAATTCTTAATGTCCTATTGCTTCTGATGCTCTTTTCCAAAACTTTAACATTCCTACCTTAGAGGTTGGAGCCTATGACACAGCACAGAAGTATCTCTGCTTTGCAAATTACCAAAATTGGGTTAACAATCTCTTTAAAGGTTTGTTTTCCATCAGCTTTTACTAACAATATATGGTGATATAGGAAGTCTAGTGTTGGAAAAGACCTGTCCAGTTTGTACTAGTTTATGATCTCTTAAGCTGTGATGCCCTCCTGTGGTCTATAGGTAGCATGTTTTCTACTAGAATAACAGGATTTTTCTTATTGCCTGAAAACAATGTAATTATTTTCTTCCTTCTAACATTCTAACACCTTTTTTACTATCATGTGATATTAAATGTTGCATCATTTGTGCAATGTTTGTCTCTGGTTTGGGATGTGCCTTTTCTCCAGGTGATGCTAAAGGTGGAGTATGTGCCTCTGTTAGAAACTTAAGCTCCTTACAAAATGATTTTTTAGTATTTAGGATGCGACCAGCACGGAATGCTGTGCCAGTTTAATGCTGTGCCTGCCCTGTGGAGCAGGAAGGAAGATGCGCATATCTCTTTTTAATGAAGTTTGCCTAAGAACTTTTGAATCCATAGGGCAATAAGATGTATTTACTCGTATGTAGTTAAAATTATTTAAAAATAAAATAGTAGAGAAACTGCTGTAGGTGCTGGAATGTCTATTCTAGCAGACTTGTCACGGCTGGACATTACAGAGCCCCTTTGAACACAGGGTGCGAGTTCTGCAAACATGATCGAGAGCAATGACACGTACATATATATTCTTTAAAGTCATTTTCTTTTTCTGTTTTCCCATCATTAATCAATCACCCATCAAAAGAAGCTCAATGTGCAAATGAAGAGGAAGCATTCGCACTGTGTCTGAGCTGTGGCAGCTCCTGCTTTTGCCTAATGATTTGCTCCCTCTTTCTTAAAGACTCTTTATCTTTTCCTCCTGCCAGAGTGATTTCTTTCTTTGATCTCTTCCATGGCCTGTTTGTCTGTCTTGGCTATGGCTCTCTCTCCCTGAAAACAAATATTCTGCTTCTTTGTGAGCCACTGAGGCCATAATTAGCTCCTCTTAATTTTTCTTCCTTTCACCATAAATTATTGAAGGTCTATTAAAACTGGCATGAGTGTTTTGTAGATGAAGCAGATATTAACGTTTCTTGGGAAGTGCTACATGGTTTTTACAATGAGCGGCAGGTAAAATATTTTTGTGGAACTTTCACACAACTCTGGGGAGATTTTTTTTTTAACTAGAAAAACATGATCTATTTATTTTTAAACTACAAGTCTTTCAGGGACATTATGAGCACATTCTGTTTTCTAAAAACTAGATAAAATGATTGTGTTTACTCATGCTCTGAGACATAAACGTCATCTTTCCCTGACAATGGGCACCAAGGACAAACAACTAATATTTCTGTTGTAATTAAAACTTACTCTTCACAGATTTTGCTATATCACAAAACAACTCCTTTCAGTTCTGTTTATCTTAGAAAATACTGGAGCTAAGGAGAGATTTGAGGGTGAGAAGATGATGGGGTGCGCAGAGGACTGGTGAATAGGTCAGGCAGGAAAAGCAAAGCGAAGCTGCAGGAGGGAACAGGTCCTGGAAGCACGCTGGAAAGGGGAAGCAAGACAACACCAAAGCAGGAACGAGAGGGAGATAGGAGCAGATTAAAACGGAATGGGGAGGAAAAAAAAAATCCGAAGAGGGGTGTCACCCCCACCCAAGGCATTGAAGACTCGTTCCACGCTGCCTAAAAGCCCGGGGAGAGGAAGGGGGCGCTGGGGCCGCCACAGGCCGGGGGCTGCGCGGGAGGGCGGGCGGGCGCTCGCGGCCACCCCGTAACGGCCGCGTTTCAAACGCTCCCGCGCGAGCCCCACCCCCGCGGGGGCGGGGCCGCCGCGCAGAAAGCGCGCGGCGCCCAGAGCGGCGCCCATTGGCTCGCGCCCGCCGCGCTGACGCATTGGCGCAACCGGCGCCGGCCCCGCCCCCTCCCCTCCGCGCCGGCGGGGGGGAGCTGACGGGGGCGGTCGCTCCGCGGGCCGCTAGCTGGCGATTCTATTGGTCAGCCGGGACGTCAGTTGCCGCCCGGGCTCCTCCCCCTCCCGCGGCTTTGGCCGGGGCTGCGCCCTCCCATTGGACGTCTTGCGCGTCAATCAGCGCCGCGGCACCGCCTCCCGCGAGGTGAGTGGCGGGCGGCGGAGGGCGGGCGGGCGCCATTGGCCGGGCGCGCGGCGGGGGGCGGGCGCAGCGGGCGGTGCGGCGGGCGGGGCTCCCGGCGTCCCCTTTGTGTGGGCACCAGTCGCCGGGCGAGCTGTTGAGGAGGCGCCGCCGCCATTTTGTGCGTGTCTGTGTTTTCCCCCCGCCCCCCCGGTTCCGCGGGAGCAGCGGCGGCCGGGACGCCCCATCCCCGCGGCGGGTAAGGCGAGACGCGGCGCAGACTTTGGGCCAGGCCGAGGGCGCCATCGCTGGCGGCTCCCGGCTGCCCTGAAGTCGCGCTGCTCGCAGCGAGAGAGGGGGGGAAGACGAAGCAGCCGCCGACGGAGCGGGGGGGGAGAGGAAAAGCTTCAGCGCTGCCCCCCAACAGGAGGAGGAGTCTCGGCGCCAGGCCCAGGCGCAGCCCCGGCGGCGGCATGGAGAACTCGCAGCTCTGCAAGCTCTTCATCGGCGGCCTCAACGTGCAGACCACGGAGGCCGGGCTGCGGGAGCACTTCGCGGCCTACGGCACCCTCACCGACTGCGTGGTGGTGCTCAACCCGCAGACCAAGCGCTCCCGATGCTTCGGCTTCGTCACCTACTCGGCGGTGGAGGAGGCCGACGCCGCCATGGCCGCCTCCCCGCACGCCGTGGACGGCAACGCGGTGGAGCTCAAGCGGGCCGTGTCCCGCGAGGACTCGGCCAAGCCCGGCGCCCACGCGAAGGTGAAGAAGCTCTTCGTGGGCGGCCTCAAGGGGGACGTGGGCGAAGGGGACCTGGTGCAGCACTTCAGCCAGTTCGGCCCCGTGGAGAAGGCCGAGATCATCGCTGACAAACAGAGCGGCAAGAAGCGCGGCTTCGGCTTCGTCTACTTCCAGAACCACGACGCGGCCGACAAGGCCGCCGTGGTCAAGTTCCACCCGATCCAGGGCCACCGCGTGGAGGTGAAGAAGGCCGTGCCCAAGGAGGACATCCAGTCGGGCGGGGGAGGCGGCGGCGGCTCCAGGCCCTCCCGGGGCGGCAGAGGCGGAGGACGGGGCCGGGGCGGCGGCGGCTCCGGCAACCGGGACCACAACGGCCTTTCCAAAGGCGGCGGCGGCTACAACAGCTACGGCGGCTACGGCGGGGGAGGCGGCGGCGGCGGCTACGGTTCCTACGGCGGCGGCGGTTCCTACGGAGGAGGTGGCGGAGGAGGCGGCGGCGACTACGGCAACGGGTACGGCGGGTTCGGCAGCTACAGCCAGCACCAGTCCTCGTACGGCCCCATGAAGAGCGGCGGAGGAGGTGGAGGAGGGGGCGGCAACTGGGGGGGCCGCAGTAACAGTGGACCGTACAGAGGAGGCTACGGCGGGGGAGGTTATGGGGGCGGCTCTTTCTAAGCCGCAGCGCCCGTACCCCCCGGGGGTGGCATGGAGAGCCCTCCCTTTGATCCGGGGCAGCTTCTAAATGGTTTACCCCTCCTCACTCGCCCAAGGGCAGCTCCTTTTAAATGCCTCCCCGCGGTGGGAGCAGCTCCTAAATGCCCCTTGGGGGTCGCCTCTGCTGCCCGTGCCACTTCTTTCTCTCTGAAGATGGACTGGGCCCCACACACACATACTTTGTGTTACAGTCATTGATGGACTCTATTTTTTTATTATTACTTGGACCTTGGTCGTTTTTATACTAGCAGCGAAAAAAATGTCTTGTTTTAATTTGTTTTTTGGGGGTATGCGGGGTGGGGAAGTGTCTTGCTGATCTGGAGGAAAAACTGGGGAGGGTTGTGGGGGATTTTTTTTTCTTTGTTGTAAGGACTCGATACCTGGCTACTACATTTTTTTCTACAAAATCTACTCGGATCCCATGACTGAAATTAACATTTCTGTAAAGGAGGAAAAAATCGTTTTTACGTTTTTTTATTTTTTAAATAAATCATTGTGTTCATTGACCTTTACATGTCTAATTTTTTTTCCTAGGATCCATTCCGTACGGTTTAAGGCTTTTCTGGGTTTGAAACAAGTGTTCCTCTGCTTTAAAATCTCTGTGTACTTAGAGTAAATATTTTATTGCCAGTAAAGGTCCTAATTGACTTTTTTTGCTACCCCCTCTCCCCCTTAGTGGATTTATTAGTTTTCAAACACTTGACAGAAATTTTTGAAGTAATATTCCATTGATGTGGTCTGTTTTTTAAATATTTGTTCTCACTTTAGCAGTTTGTGTGCATCCACCATCTTGTACTAGGCAGTTTGACGTGCTGACATGGTTGGTCAATTTTTTCTATAGGACTTTTCCATCAACGTATGTACTGTGTAGTTTTGAAGAAATAGTTTGTGTTAAGCATGTGCTTCATTCATAAAATGTTCAGAATTTCCGATTGCTTAGTTTCAAGTCCTCTTATTGGTTTGTCTGTATATGATTCCTTACAGGAAAGGGTCAGCGTTTATCCCTTCTATTAAATGCATATTTGTTTTCATAGTACCGGGTTAACAGACTTCACTCTGAACTATTGTCCTCCGTTAAAGTTCCCCGAAAATCTTTAGCAGCACCATCTACTGGCAGGATGGCAGGAGCATCGCTCTAGGCTTTATTGCAGCAAAGTAACAATTGTACTAGATTTTGGAAAACTCTTTTTTTTTTTTTAATGCCGTTAGATGACTGGTATAGAATGGAATGAAATCTGCATATGAACAAAGATGGGCTCCATGAGCACTGACCGAAAGAAGGAATGGATTTGCAATACCTGCCTCAGCACATTTTTTTGTTTTGTTTTTTAATAATTGCAATTGCCCATATTTCAAAATGTGATAATCTAAACTGTTTGGGCGAAGTGCTATGATAAATGAGCCAGCTAAGTGTACCAGTAACATAGGTGCCAGTTGTAAAGCAAAAATATCTGTGTAGTCTGCTTGATTAACAAATGTATATTTGTAGCCCTTTCACGCAATAGAATTAAAGTTTGTTGTTTATTAAAAAGCATAATGTTTTAGGGGAAAACTGCCTTCCTGCATAGAAATATAGAATAGCAACGTTTATGGGTTTATGGATATCAAATAAAGAATTGAATTCCTTATATGCTTGAGTGAGAGTATGTATGCTATGGGACATGGATTAAAAAGTACAAAGTTATTTGGACTTCAGGTTTGCGAGCACCTAGTTTTTAATGTTGATGCTTTACAGGACTCTGTCCTGAAAGCTGCTCCGTAGTCCAGATAGGCAAGATCCCAGGCATGTAATCCCACTCATTGCAGTGGGAAGTGAATGTCTTTGTGGCTTTGTGCCTCTGGGCTATAAGATTTCACATGAAACTTCTCAGTCTTTTATGAAAGACTTGACATTGTTTTAGTTGAAATGAGTCTTTTTGCTGTTTCGGAAGTAAAACTAGTGTCAACTAAATCCACCACCTGTTTGAGCTTAACAGGGACAACCTCTTGGTATCTTCAAGATTTGAGCGGCGAGGGCTGAGTGTCCTCTTGATTGTCATAAATCGGGATTCTTAAATAGTGAAACTGGTTCTCTGGCCTGGCTTTTGTAAAAAGTTTCCAAGTAACTTGCTGTTTGAAATCTTACTGTATGTTTTCTAATCTAAGGATTTGTTATCCTCTGTTGTGAACCAGTGTCACTGATGTGGAAAGTGCAAGTCGCCTCAAAGAAGGATTTGTGAAACTACCAGCTCTCGGGGGTGGAGAGCTTCAGGTATTTGGCTTCAGATCATTGAGCTTGAAGTTTTCTACGTTACCTTTGCAATTTAAAGACATGCTGGATAGTCCATCCCTGAACCTGGAGTGAAGCACAGCTTTCCATTCTGTAGTTCAAACAGCCGTTTGTTTCCAGGGCTTCTATTACTTTAGGCATTTGATTCATTCCCTTGCATGGATGGCTTGCCTGACCCTTATCAAGGAACAACCTGGTTTTGAAAGATGCAGCTAAAATCACTTCTGTGATGTGACTTTTCATTTGAGGAAAAAGTCTGCACACGAATCGGACCTGATGCGTGAACTCCTGCCTGTTTTGCCAAGTTATTGTTTTGTTTTGAGAATTGTTAAACTGAGGAATGCTATTTGATTGCCTGTGCATAACAATCCTCTTGTAGGACCACAACCATATAGAATAAAGAGTGGATCCCAGAAACTGCATCTGTATTTGAGGGGTATGTTATCTAATTTATATCTTTAAAGTTTGACACCTGTGTAACTTTCTAAGGCTTGCTCTGAAGTGCCCTGTGGCCAGTGGCTCAGGGAACTGGAATTGGCTCTGCTCTAGGCTCTTCTCCCAAGGGAGAGAAAAATAACTTTTTTGTGTCAGTGCAGGTACCTTTTCAGAGGTTTGTGAAATGATTGTTCAGTATGGGACAGTAGTTAGAGGCTGTACCATGGAATAGAGAAAGTCAAAATCCGTATTGGAGAGAATAAAACGGCAATGGTTTACATGATCTCTTTGACTAAACCTGTTTGTGGGACAGTTGCTAGTGATTGGAAAAGATCTGTTGCTGTGATTTTTGTGGACGTGTTTAATGATGTTTCACAGCTTTCTGACTCCTGGCTGGGCTTGTCTGCGTGGGGGTGTGCAGAGAAGTTAAGATTCTGAGCTCTGTAGCTGACATGTAAATAAGTTTCAGACTGAAAAGTCCCTCTGGGATGGTCTTATGGCGATAGAAATAAAGCACCTTTGGTTTGGTAAACTACATTTTAGTTTTGCAATTCTTTATTTCATAGTTTTTACTGGAGCGTAGATGTCTCAAATCAGCAAGTTTAATGTCCTCCTGTTCAGTAGTGAGCAAAGTACTGCGTTAGTCTCACTTGGGAGAAATAGGCTATAGTTTGTTTTTCAGGTTCAATAAAGGAAGTACAAGTGCAGCAATTGGTAATTGCGCAGATCAGTGGAAGGAGGTCTCATGTGTTTAGTATTAGGTGTTGGAAAGGTAGTTCAGAACAGGAGCAACAGCTGAAACTGCTCTGATCGCAGTCAGAACTGTGGATTGCTGACTCTGCTGCTGTCCTGAGCTATGTCAAAGATAAAAAGCTGCATCTCGCCCTTGGCGTCGGGGTGATCTCCCTGGGGATGGCGTTTCCTGCAGGGACCCAGCGGCCTTTCCCGTGGGCGCTGATCCGAAATCCCTGCTGGCAGCAGCGCCCGCTCCAGCCTCCCCAGCCCTGCGCTCCGGAGGGGACATCCAGGGCCCGGTGCACAGCAACGGGAGCCGGCGCTGAACGGAACAACAGTGCCCTTAAAAATCAGCGAGGCTGAAACTTTGCAGAGGGAAGCATCGTCTGCAGCTGGTAACTGCTTTACTGTGCTCTTTTCCTCCTGCCAGTTGGATTCCTTCTGTAAAGCAAATCTTACTTTCATTTTTTCAGATGTCAGTGGCGGCTGCAGGTCCAAACACTGGTTTGTTATCCTGCCCTGTCAGCTGGTGCCACTGTCACAGCAGTGACACGGCTGTTGCTGCGGAAGGGCTTCGTGTGAGCAGTGCTGGGACCCTCTGCTCCCGTGCACTCGGGAAATAGAGCAGCTTCTCTTTGTCTCTGTACCTTCTAAAAATGCAAAAGTTCAGTTTAAATTGTGAATGAATCCCTAAACTCCAAACCTGAGGATGCTCTTCTGATGGGTACACAATAGGTGAAAATATGGTGTGTTTTTGTGCAAACGGGATTTTGCCTGAGATGCCTGGTTTCCTACTAAGAGGCAGATTACTGGAGTTCAAATGGGATTGCTGCTCCTGTGATCCTGACGGGTTAAAGTTTATCACGTATCCAACAGCTTGTACCATATTTATGTTGTATAAATTTTGATACAAGCCTCTGCTGTCTAAGCTCCAAATAGGAAGAAGGACTTTCCAATATGCTTAGTAAAGTATGTATTTACAGAATACCTTGTATTAATAACGATTTAAAATGTAACCTAAAAAAGTCCATCTTTGACCATAACCATAGCTTCAGTGCACAAAATGACTTTTTTTTTTTTTGTGTAATTAATTCTGTGATGTGAGGAATCTATCTCTTTTATAGACATTTTCTGCTTATTTTTGTATTTCCTATGTGAATGAAACACATTCGTGCTTAGTTTTAAAAAAGGAGATTTGAGTCAGTCTGGAAAAAAAAGTTTGCTTTTGTTGATGGTTTCCTACTAAGAATTAACTCTTTTTGTTATTTTTGGTATGCACATGTGGATGCTCCCACCTCCTCTGCTTATCCAGGATGATTATTAATTCCTGCTGCTATATAAGTACTACATGTCTAAAACTAGTCAATAGTGCCTACAAAGCAAAAGGAGAGCCTTTATTCAATACATCTTTACCTAAGTTTCTATTACTTGTTGCATGCTAGGACTTCCAAAGGAAGTGATAGAACTGAGAGTTTTTCTGCTTGATGTTCCTTTGAAAAATTCCAATCTTAATTTTTCTGCCTTCTCTGCACTCAAAAGGTGCAACATTTTTGCTGATAAATATTCCCTGTGGTTGATTTTGGTGTAAATTCTTTTACTAAAGGTCTGTTCTGTAAATCTGTAGTATTGGCTATTTTTTTTTTCCAGAAAATACCAAGCTTAGAGCACTGGATATTCTCAGATTGTCAGTTATCCAAGTAAACAAAGCTCCTTAACTTTGAAAACTTGATGTCAAGCCCAGTTGGACTAATAATGCCATCTGCCCGATACAGCTGGATATTAACCTTTTTAGTGTGATGCATGTAATTTCATTCCTGGATGCTTTCACAAATGGAAAATGCATGGGTTTGCTAACTGCTTCCCTCCCCTTCCTCCCCACCAAAAAGGATCAAGCTAAAGTAGGTCAATCTGGGCATAGTTTTGATATACATACTACATTCCTTGAACTAAATATCTTTTCTTCATGTGTAATGCAGTAAGGAATTGATTCCTGTTTAGAAAGGGATTGCATTTCCAGCTGCAAACATAGAGTGCATTTGCTCTGTGCCACCGAAGTACAAATCACCGAAGAACACTGCAGAAAAACTCCTTGGAAGCAGAGTCAGTTGATGAATCCGATGCGCTCTCTGTTGCTCAAATGCTATTTTCCAACATACAAACTGGTTTCATGTCTCAGAAGCCCTGGGCTTGCTGGCAATACTGCTTTGAATTGGAGAGCAAAGCTAAATCTCTCATCTTAAAAGCGCGTGGTTGATCTGTAATCCAGGCGGTTTAAGAGATGAGTAACGTCTCAGTCACTGTAACTTCTGCTGCTTTTTGCAGTTTTACATCTGTCTCCTCCTGTTTTGCAAGAAATCCTGCTTTCCAGAAAGCCCTGCAGAGAAGGAAGTGCGAGCCCGAGCCTGCAAGCAGCAGTCTGGAGGAAGAAAGCTCAGTGGGACCAGTCCTGATTCCGGTGAGGATTCCAGCATGGACCAAATGTGCAGGTGGGCTCTGGGGCTCGAGATTCCTGCTCGTTTTATTGCTCTCTCCGTGCTCGCTCCCTCGGGTTCTCCTCAGGTTTCGCACTGTGAGTCAGGATATGCCTAAATCTGGGTTATTGGGCTATGCATCTCCCCATAAAAGGGGCTGAAAATAAATGCAGTCCGTGGAGCTCCTTCATGTTCCTTACCAGCCCCGCTCAGCACGGAGGATGCTGGCGGTCTCTTAGGAAGCTTCTTCACGGAGAAGAACAGCAGCTTTCGTGTAGGCACCTCCAAGTGAAGCACTGCAACGTTAAAGCCCTCTCTGCACGTGGTCTGCAGTGTTTTAAGAGACGCCCGTCCTCTCTGCCTGCTCTCTGCCTGGGCACGCTTGCAGTGGCTTGGAAGGCTTTGGAGCTGAGTTTTGCAGCCATCTCTGCATGATTTTCCATTGTGTGTTTTCATTGCTGCTGGCTGAACTGTGTCCCTTCCACCCCTGCTGGGATAAACCTGCCCTTATTGAAGGGAGCTCCTCGAGTCCTGCCTCTCTGCAGGTTCAGGGCTTCTTCCCTCAACTTGCTGCTGAAGGGCTGCAGTTGCCAGCACTAATGTCTTTCCTTTGAATAAGTAGCAAAGTGCATCCTGTTAGAGAAGAAATAATAGCTTCCTGCTAGATTTTACCCACACGGGTCCAGGGTTTAAGTAACCTGTAGCAAGCTGCTGTGCCTTTCTCCCTTTAGGTCACTGTGTCTACAATTTGCAAGATAGGCAAACTCTTTTTCCGTAATTCTCTCCTATGGCTGTTGCTGGGCTGGGTTTTCCCTTGCTTGACCAGGGCCACCTCCGCTCTGCGCCGTGTCCTGTCGCATCCCGTAGCTTTTGGAGCCTCTTCACAGCATCAGCACCGGGTCTGCGGGGCTGCTGTGTAGCCGGTGGCAGTGGGAAGCTCTTGTTTCCCTGAGACTTCGAAGCCAGGTGAGAGGGAATGGAGAAATATCCTTCTGGAAGGACAGCTGGGAAGGCGGTGCAGGCCTCATTTTCCTGCTATTGCAGCCATAACCAGAAGTATTGCAAAGAGCTGGAGCCCTGTGTTATCTAGTGCCTTCTTAAAGTGCATTTTCTTTTTCTCTTGCAGAGAGCCTTTCTGGGTGGAGAGAGAGGAGGGGAAAGCTGAGCCCTGGAAATCCTATCACGGAGGCCAGGTAAGTGAGCAGAAACTCAACACTGCCACAGCAGGACCCACACCCCTGCCATGTGGCTGCCACCACATAAACTGAGCAGAAAAAACAGGTAGTTATCCACAAAAAAGCAGGATAACTATGGGCATTGCATTATCTTTCTGTGGCTGTGCTGCATGTGGCTATGTTTTTTTGTTCAAATAAAATAGTATGCTCATGGCAAACACTCCTACCTAAGTTTTCATGTGTGGCATCTGTGTAGTTTATTCATATTAATGTTGCATCATGTTGTGTTACAGTATTGTAGTGATGGACTGTGCTTATTATATTTTACCAAGAACAAAAATAAAGTTTTAAATAAATTAGAGAGGCAATGAGTATGCAAGAAACAACAGGATATAGATCTTGAAATCATATAGATGTGTTTATCCTGGTGTCTCTAAGTTACAGGGTACAAATATGAAATAAGCCATAGGGCATCTTCATGAAGTGTATGGGTAGTTTCTTCTTATACAGGTTGCAATAGTGGAAACATTAGGTCTGCATTAAGAATACATTAAAATGACATTTTAATATTTAAGTAAAGTTTGAAGGAAAAAATGGAGAGCATAGCCTAAACTTTTGCTCAGTTCCATGTGTTTTGCCTGAATTAGAGTAGTGGGCACTTCAGTAGGTGCAGAAATGGGAGAAGCTGCGAGTCAGAAACTAGAAGCACAGGGCAGATGGTTTGGTAGAATTTAGCCCTTCTGAATCCTGGCTTTTTATTTCCTACCATTGTGCAAGTGTTCACAAAAGCTGTTTTTGCAGCTTTCATCCTGACGGTTAATTTTTCGAGCTCTAAATCCTGACCCATAGGATATACGTTTCAACCTCCCGGCCCGTTCCTGATGCACGTGTAACACGACTGCAGAGCAGGAAGCCCGTGCCGGGTGACACGGGCTGCTTGTGTTACAGGAAAAAGTAAGAGGAGGAGCAGGAAGAGCAGCCCCAGGCGCCCGGCCGCGCTGGACGGTGACTCCTGCCCCAGCAATCCCAGCCCCGGGGCCAGCGCGGCCCCTTTCTCAGCCTGAAGTCTCTCGTGTTGGAGTAAAACCAGCGTTTTTCTAGGCACGATGCCCCACTGTAAAGTTTTATGGGAAACGTGTTTCATAATCGCTGGGTTGGCTGCGAAAAGGGGAGAGCAGAAATGATGCAGCTACCGGCAGAGGGCAACCGGCCCTCTGGAAGGCTGGAAATCGGGATCGGAAATCAGGATTGGCGGCCGCTCCGCTTGGGGGGTAGGATTCCCCCCTCCGGCTCCCAGGAATAATCCAATTAAAAAGAATAGCTTTGCTTTTATATATATATATATATATTGGAAAGCAGATAGATGCCCCTGGGATTCTCTTGCAAAGCGCCTGGCACTTGCAGTTGCGTTGGGAGCCAGCACCAGCTCCTAATAACTTGGAAATCCTGAGGTCTGAAGCTCAGGTGATACCTTTCCTCATTTCTCTCATACTATTTTTCTTAATGGCCCTCTATCCAGAAACCTTATGGCCTAAATTCAGAGCTATTTAAATGAATGGTTAATGTACTGAGTTGGAATCGCAGAATAATTTTGGTTGGAAGAAACCTGGGGTGGGTTTACCCGGTCCAACCCCCAACTCCAAGCAGGCCAAGGTCAAAGTTAGATTAGGTTGCTCTCTTGGACAAAGATTAAAAAAAAAAATCTTGCGATTTGTAGCTTATGGAGGGCTGAAATGTGATTTTATTTATTTTATTTTTATTCTTATTTTTAATTTTTAGTTTTTTTTTCTTCTCCTTGATGCATAGTTTGGTTTCCGTTATGTTTTGGGGATGGGATTCCCCTTGGCTCCGGTCACAAGGAGGAACCTCTGGGTGCTCACGGGGCGCAGGGCGCGTTGGGGCTATTTGCAGAATCCAGCGCTCACGAGCACTCCGAACCCTGCTGGCAAAGCCAGGGTTAAAGCCACGGCCTGGGAATTTTGGATCCGAGGGGCAGGGACTGTTTGTATTCCCTGCCTTCCTGGCGTTTTTATTGGAGCAATTCCTCCAGTTGCAGGGACACTCGCAACGCTTTGATCTCTACTAATCTCTCCTTGCTAGAGCTGTGGCTTTTGCTCTGCTACTGTAGATGTGCAGGATTTTTTTTTCTTTTTTCCTTTTTTTCCTTTTTTTTTTTGGCAGGAATCTGGGAAGCTTTTGGGGTCTGATCAGAATGGGTTTTCAGTGGGCTTATCTAAATTGAGAATCTGTTATGTGTCCGAGAGGAGACAAGACATCTGAGCAGCCCTAAGTTCCCAGTGCTTGGAGTTTTTGAAATACCCTGGAAGGAAGGAGGAGAAAAAAAAAAAAAAAAAAAAAAGTCACCAAGTGCTAATAATTCCTTTTAATGAGCTTTCTTTCCAGGGCATCAATCTTTAAAAACCAAAGAGGAAAAACTCCCAAAACAATAGATATAATATATATTTTAGTGCGAGGTTGGCCAAAGTGTGGATTTTTATGGTAAAATGGGAATGTTTTGTTGTTTCAAACCTGTGTGGTAATAAAAACACCCAGTCACTGGGCAGCTCATCCAGGCCGCGCTCCTGACTTCCAGCCTCGGTTTTTAGAGGAATTGCTGCTATTTTCAGGCAGTTCCTTGGGCTCCGGCTCTGGGGGTCGGCTGGTTTCGCGCATCGCGCGCCAAGAGCGGATGGATATTTGGGAAGCACGCGAGGCTCGGGACGTGCAGAAGGGCTGGAATGAGGATTCCCGGAGGGAAAACGCGGGACTCGGCTCTTCCTGCCCCGCTGTCCCTCAAGCCGCTGCGCGGGGGCGGCGCTGCGGTTGCTCGGCGACCGCGCAGGGAGCGCGCAGGGGCGGAGGAGGAGGAGGAGGAGGAGGCGGGGAGGAAGCCGCAGCAGCAGCAGGGGCGGCGGGGCGCGCACGGAGCCGCTCCGCGGCCATGCCGGGCCCGCGCCGCTGAGCCCGCCCCGCGCCGCTCCGCGCCATGGAGGAGGAGAGGTAGGTGCCGCCGCCGCCCTTTGTTCTTTTCCCTTCTCCTTTCCCCCCTCTTCTTTTCTCCCGCTTTTCCCCTATTTTGTCCTCCCCGTTTTTCCCCTTTATTTATTTTATCTTGTTCCTGCCCGGGAGCTCCGGGGCTCGCGCGACCCGCTGCCCTGCGCGGCGGCGCCCGCGGGCGAGCGGGGGCTCCCGGCGCGAACTTGCCCCGCGGCGAGCGGGGTCCCCGCGCCCCCCGTTCCCTCCGCGTGACATCCGCGATGTTGCAGTGTCATGGTGCTCCCCCTCCTCCTCAGACACTTTCAGTGCTGCTCAGCGAGATGCGTTTCTTACCAATGAATAAAGAGGCAATTCGAGCTTAAATAGATTGTTACCTTCTAAATTATCATTATTTTTATTTCTATGTCCTGAGCCCAGTGGTGCCAGGAGAGCCGGTGAGGTGGCAGGGCAGCCTGGCCAGCTGGGATGAGCTCCCCAAACATCTCCTTGGCCTCCACTAGTTCTTGAACCTCCAGTAGTTGCCTTTGGAATTAATGTTTTTGGTTGCCACCTGCCAGGATCCGCTGATTTCTCCAGTACTTTGGTGAACAGAAGCCCGTAAGGCCAGTGAAGCCTCCAGGTTCACCTGTGCCCAGGTGTGCAAGGACAGGCGGAGCAAGAGCCCGGCCACCTGTGCCTTATTTCCTCCCAGGCAGTTGTTTTTGCCCCAAAACCTGTGTGCAGACTCCCATAACGAGTCAACGCCGCGTCCATCGGACGTGTGCAGAGACGTTAATGCTGCCTGGAGCTTCAGGGATGCCGGGGAGATGTTTGCTGGCCCCTTCTCTGTCTCCCTTTTGCCTCCTCTGCGTCCGTTCTACCTCCCAACTGCCTGGGCAACTTTCATGCACCAGAAATGCTCTTGGACTGCTGGAAACTAAACATTAAGCTGTTTTTCTTTCTTTTTTTTGGGGCTTTTGTTGTTTGTTTTAGCAGGATATGCTGAGTGCTTCCTTTTTGCTGGTGACCTTGCCAGAGGCGGGGAACCGGAGGGAGGGCTTGACCTGCTGATAGCGCTGATGGCCACGGCTTGGCAGGAGCTTTGTTTGGATATGAAAAATAGGCAAAATTAAATGAGGGTCAAACCCCAATTCTGGGAATTTTCCCTTTGCAGAGGGAAAATGCTCCGGTAGCTCGTAGGAATTGTTTTTCCAGGCTCTGAAGAGCAGCTTTCGACCCGTAAATGACTCGAGAGTCCCAATTACCGCTTGTGTGCAGAGCTGAGCTTGCACTTCTCGGCTCCCTTTGGGAATTCCTGCAGGCCTCCCGTTGTCCCACGTGTGGCCGTGGCCGGGGAGCCTCCAAACCCGACCTTATCCCATTGGACACGTGTTTGTGGAACGTGCTTCTGTATTTTTGGAGAGAGCTGCGTGTGCCCGTATATGCATGTATGCATGAATCTGTGTCTGTATGTATATATTTATACATACATATATATATATATATATGCATAAATGAATCTAGTGTCTAGGGGCGTGGAGAGGAGCAGTTTTGTAATCTAGAGCTGTTATCATTGACACTCATGATGCTTATTACACTTGTGACCTCTAACGATGGCCTGCAAAGGCCCTGCTTTGGATTGGGGCCCATTGCTGCGGTTATAGTGGTGAAACAGTCACCTGCAAGGAAACTAGGTAGTTTTGTCGTCTTATTTTATTCTGAGAGAGCCTGGTTGCTCTCTGCGCTCTTCTCCTTGGTGTCCTTTTGCCCAGCATATCCAGGGGAATGTGTCGTGCGGATTCGGCCTGGAAACGCTTGCTTAGGGTGGCAGAATTCCCCCTGGATTTTGATGACCTTGCTTTTCCCGTTCTGCAGCTCGTAAATGTTTGGCAAGAAATGATTTTGGAGTCGTAATTCGCTCTTACTGCTTCTGCCGGGGGCCTTGGTTGCAGGAGAGGCGCCGCGATGCTGGGTGATGGGCTGTGTGTGCTGCCCTCCTCGCTGTGCGGGTCTCAAACACTGAGATGAGTTTGAGATTAGAAAGGAAGATTAGAAAGGAATGTTGATTTTTGGTTAAAGAATTCTAAAAACTTGTAGTGTGATATGTGTCTTTAAATGGTGCCCATTTCTTCGTTGTATTTGTCTGAGAAATACAATATTTGCCTTAGAAAGCAAGTAATGATCTTGTTATATTTGAATTATTTTGTGTTGGTTCCATTATTGCCTTTTTTCCCTTGGTTATTTCCTCTGGCAGCATTTCTCCTGAGATCTCCTTTGGTAGGAATGCTCTTTTGGGTGTCTGCTGTGTGCCAATTACATAGCTTACTTACTGAGGCAAAGTAATGCCTCAATACTGATGCAAGCACTGAAAAAAGAAAAAAAAACAAAGCCTTTAACTAAATTGTAAATAAATATTACCAAAACAAAAAATCATTTCTATTGTGTTCCCTCCCTAATGTATTTCAATAATGATATGTTGCTCTGCAATCCTTTCAAATCCATCTGTCTGGAGAGCTCGGCTCCTTCAGTCGCATTTTTTAACGTCTTTACGTATACCCAAAGAAAATTCTGGAGACTGGGATTTTATAAATACGCCACTGCCATCCTTGTTTTGTTCGTATGTCTGAGCAGAGGAATGGAATCATGAGACATAATATACTTTTCATTTTAGTTAGTGATTCTGCAGGGCAAAGTTACTGCAGTTAAAGTAGGACTTACTATTTTTTTTTTCCAATTTTTGTTCAGGCTAAATTACTGTTTTTGTCTTCCTTTATCTTGGTAGAAGCATTTCAGCATTGCAGGCTCAGGACTTTCATAGTCCTGCTCTTAAGCTGGTGTAAAGCTCTGAAGGGCAGTTCAGGATGCGCAGGTAGCCCTAGCTCTGCCCGTCCCAACGCACGCGTGCGCCGGCGCAGGAAGGTCTCCTTTTCTCCACATTTTATGGGGTTGCTGGATTTCCCTTTATTACCAGGGAGCTGGAGACCTTGGAAAGCAGCACATGTGTCTACTCCCTTCTCCAACCTGAGCACTTTGGTGACATGTGCTGAGAAAAATGCTCCTGTGGTTCTGCGCCTGGGCGGCAAAAACCTCCTGGTGCTTGGAGGGGACCAACCACCCTGTTCCTTGGGCCAGGGCTGTGCTCCAGCAGTGGCTGCTCCCTTCCTGTGGCTCTGGACACCAGTGCTGGGACTATCTGACCCCGTGGAGGTCCATGAGTCCCATGGGAAGCTTGGGGCAAAGTCCTGAGGTGTCCCAGCAGCTCCAGCCTTGGTGGCCCTGCCTGGGCTCGCTGCCTCCAGCCCACGTGGTGCAACGAGCTCCAATGCAGGAGCTGTGGGAAGAGACGCTCAGGGTGTCCCTGTGAAGGCCGGGAGCTGAATCCTGAGGATGTTCTCCAAAAAGTGCGAGCAGAAGCCCATCCATCCTCCGCTGCAGGGGGGTCCTGTGAAAACTCCTGTTTCTTCTGGGTGAACGTTGGGCTTGGAACCGATGGTTGGCAGAGTCATGATTTTCATTCCTGGGTTTTACCTGCTGTCTGCATAGCAATCATCTTCCAAGGGGACAGTTTAGCTTTAAGGAAGGTTTCTGTTCTTCCTCGTAATCTGCAAAGACATCTGTAATTACTGCTGGTAACTACGGCAACCCAACGTTATGGTTCATGCATGGTGGGTTATAGGGTCTGCAAATACCTTCCTGTGTGTTGGTGCATGGCCAGAGCTGCTGACACTGGAGCTGGGGTGGAAGAAGGACCGTGCAGGAGGAGGTTCTGGTGACGGGCTGGCCCTCTGTCACTTGGCTTATCTCAGGAGGATCCCGCAGTGCCCTAATGAGATTGTTTATGTGGCCCAGGGACGCTCAATGGTTCATCCCTTTGCTCAGTGTGTGGCCTTGGGTGACCCCAGAATAGAACAAATTGCTGCTGGCACCTGGGTAGCAAGTGGAGGTGCAGAGGACGTTGCTGCTCCAGCGTGGAGATGCGCAGGGGAAAGTGTGTCCGACTGCAGAGCGCGGGGACCTTGTGTGTCCTGGTGCTCCTGGCCATACCTTTGAGTAGAATTGTGTCCTTTCTTTCTTTCTCTTTATTCCTTTAGGAAAATAATGGAGTAATTCCTAAGCAGAACAATTCCTAGTGTTATAGGAAAAAAGCTCAGCAAAGTGTTGTGCAATGAATTATTTTCATCTTCTTGGCGGGGGGGTAACTTTTGGTTTGCAGCAGATTGCATTTCCTTAAACCGTTTATTTCCTTGCATTTTTATGGTGGAAACGTGCCAGTGTTAGTGAAGGGTGTGTGGTTGCTGATATGAAACCCCTCTTCCAGATGAAGCCATCCTTGCTGCTTTGATGGGACAAAAATCTAGGGAAGCTGAGGCAGTCTGGAAGATGAGTTAAAGGCCCTTACTATTTTCTTTCAAAAGGTATTTTTTTCATGAGTCATTTGGAAAAACTTTAAATAGCATACCCTGATTTTGTTTTTGAAGCAAGTTGCGTACCAGACTGTGTGCAGAACTTTATGGTGAGCCTTTAGGTACTGGATAAAGCCTTAAATCCACTGCTGCTAGTGAGTGTGAGAGGGTCTTTTTGGGTCCTCTTTAGGTAAAGTTACTCCTTGTGCTCTTTGGTATCAATCCATCTTCTGAGGAGAAAAAAAAAAAAAAAAAAAAAACCCAGTACAATGTTTTAGCTTTTAAAGCATCTGGATAAATATTGATTGGAATTTTATGATGGCGATTTATGAAGGCTGCTGGATCTGACATTTTCTCTCGTTATTTGGTAAAACTGTCTGGGTCCTTCAAACTGCATCTCTTGCCAGTTGAAAAAATTGAAAATACACATCTTTGGTCCCTGGTGCTGGCATGCTAACACATGAATATATCTTGGGCTTATTTGAGAAACCTCACAACATCTATTTGTTTGCGCCCGTTGATTTGGGATCCCGTGAGGTCCGTCCTGGAACGGGAGGGAAGGCAGCAGGTCGCTGCCACCTGCAGCCCCGCGTGCAGGCGTCTGCAGTCTCTCTCTTTTGCTTTCCCTGTGTAATTTATTTATGTATTTTTGCTGCCCCCCTGTAGGGGTTTCAGCTTTGCACGCCGAAAGTTCCGAGTTGCTGCCTGTGCTTTCGGGGCCGCGTTTCCCGCTGCCGCATCCCGCCTCGCGGAGCAGGATGCATCGACCTCGCGGGACGGAGCGCGCGGGGCCGCTCTGCGCCTCGGGCACCTGCTGCCCTCGTTAATGCAGCCCTCAACTGGGTGCATCTGATTTTGCTTCACCTACAGAGTGTGCGGCCCTGACGGGAAAGGCTCGCTTAGTGATTCTTTCTGCGTGTTTCAGTGACATTAAATAGGCCTATTTCTAGCTGGGAAATGCGATGGAGCTCCAGCAAAGCTGACACCCTGGGAGCTGTGCGGGTGCTTTTAAATGTCCTTTTTGGATTTTCTTTTAAAGGTCCTTTTTGGATTCATTTCTGCAGAGGAAGATACAAGTCCTGCATTTGTACGCTTGCATTTTGTGGGCGGGAATGTGCAAGTTAAACTTCTTGTGGCATTTTAATGCTTCGTTTTATTTTTTTAGTGTTATCGAATCGACTTTCTGCTCTCTCTTCAATTTTTGTCCTCTCACCCCTTTCTCAGCGCAAAGCAGAGTTCCCGGTCCTCCGAGGCGGCCGAAGAGGAGAAGGAGCCGCGCACGGTGACGGTCAACCCCTCGCACATGAGGAAGGCGTTCAAGGTCATGAACGAGTTACGGAGGTAGGCGCGTGGCTTGGGGAGAACCCGGGCCCCCTCTGTCCAAACTGCTGGTCACACGGGGGTTGCTACTACACGTTAGGAAGGGACAGTGAAAACGCAACCTTTGGGCTCAAGGGGAGCCCCGGGGTGTCTTTGCACGACGGTGTGGGCGCACGGAGAGGGAAGGTTGACAAAATCTCCACGGATGCAGTAACTGCTGCCGTTGCATTAGCTGCGGAGTGGCAGTGCTTAAACCCAAGCTGTTTCACAGCTCTTCTACCTTGAGCCACCGAGATGTCTAGTGAACTATTTTCCAACCAGTTCATTTGAGCCCTTTGCCACTGAAACAGAAATTCAGCCCAATTTTAAAGGAATCCCTGTATTCCCGATACCACACAGGTACTGCTCACTATGTTACGGTGAAAGCAGGTAATGCGTTTTGCTCTTTCCTGCATGCCCTAAGCATGAAAAGATGCTCCAAGAGCCACCTCTCCTGCAGATAAGGATTTGTGGATATGCACCTTCTGCAGCGCAGGGGGACATTAGAAACATCTCCCTGTGCAGATGTTTGACAGTGGTTCTCAGGTGGTGCGTGAGGAGCACAAAATGGAAATGTCCTTCCTTTGTAGCAATCGCATGAAGCCAAATGTTTTCGTTGTGGCTTCCCTCTGGTCCTCTCTTTGTACTGACAGCGAAAGGTCTGAAAATAGAGTTTTTTTTCAGCTATATTCAGAAATCCATTGTGCTCCTATTATTCTGTTGTTAATTGAAGCATAGTGGGAGTAGCTGGAGCCTGGCAGTGTGTCTCTATTTTGCTAGTTCTTGTGCAACACTGCAATGCTGAAATGCATAAGGTTGAAGCTGCCCTAAAGCACCTGTTTATTGTTAGATTTTATTTTATTTTTTTACCCCCTGCCCTGGGTGCACTTCCTTTCTCAGCTTCTGCTGCTCTTCTGGAATATGCAGTTCCTATGTCTGCATGCGTTGTGCACTGAGCCTGGCAATCAGTTAAGCTGTCAGCAATCAGTGTTAATAGCTACCTTGAATAACTGTGCCTCCATTTAATGCCTTCAGAAGGTCTCGAAAAATCTTGCTAAAGGCTTGCTGTAGTTGGTCACTTGAAGTGTTTGACTTCCAAATATAAATCAAATTAGTTTTCATGAGAAGCACTTCAGCTGAATATGGATAAGCTGGAGGGAATGAGAAGGCCTCCATTAAGTGACCATTAAAAAACTCCCCTACTTACCACTCTCCATTCCCCACTGGGGTAAGTGCAGAGCACAGACCTGCTGCTTATTTATTTCCCTATTTTACAACTATAGCCCTTTGTTTCACAATTTTGTTTATATATTTCAATGTGTGGAGCAGAGCAGGGAGACATACCGTGTCCCTTAGAAGCTCTGTGTCGATTTATTTCAAACGTAGTTTCCTAATGAAGAAAAATGCAGCATTGCGATAAGCAACTCTAAAGGGAAGGTAACATCTCGATTTGTTGACTCTGATCTTTTTATTTTTTTTTTTTCAGGCTTGACATTTGAAAAGAACACCCTCATTTTGCATTTGTATGCTCAGAGATCTTAAACCAACTTATTGGGAGGCTGAGCACTTGTAGCCGTCTGCATCTCAGCAGTCCTGTGCAAACATTAACTAATGAATCCTCAAAGGACATACACGGGGCTGCTGGAAAAGGTCACTGATTAATGAAGTGGCTTTGCCTAAGCTGGGCATTGAGTCTGTGGGGAGCTCAGAAATGTTTTGGTTTCTGCTGGGGACTCCTCATTTTATCTTGGTGTCTCTTAATCCCAGCCGAATTCATGTAATCAACTTAAGTTTCATCAGGGCCTCTGATAAACTCTAGTGCTTGGCTGCTCCTTGTGGGCAGAACGATGGGGAAGCCCTCTGTGCTAGGTGGGACACAACGGAAGTTCAGGAGCTTATGGAGCAAATATTTCTTTCTCTACCAAGCCTGACCAAGAAGAAAGCTCCGAGAGCCCTTCCTTTTCTGCTCTAGCTTTCCAAACACTATGTAAAGATCAAAGTGCTGTTTTTTCCCTCATATCACTGGCCATATCTTGTGTTAGGGATCTGCCAGGCTCTTGAGCTCTTCTGCACCTTTTTGGAGCCCTACTCGTAGAGATGGAGGGAGACCCTTTGCCATCCTCTGCTCTTTGGGCAGCATGTGTGTCTAGCTCAGCTTCCAGTTTCTTTTACATTGAGTCAAAGCAGTTAGAGACCTGCAACAAGCAGGGTTGCAGTGCTGGGAGGATGCAGGATTTGCCCTGTAGGCAGCTGATGGAGAAGAGGACCTTCCAGGGGGACTTGGCAGAAACTTCACTGCCTAATTATGACTCGGGTATCTTCTCCGAAGCGGCTGGATTTTTGGGCTGCTCTTTCAGGGTGTGCTGACGTAGCTTTTTGCATGACCAGGAGTTCTGAAACGACGCTTTGTCTTTTCTGGTGTTTTTGCAGCAAGCGGCTCCTCTGCGACGTGGTGATTGTGGCCGAAGCTGTGGAGATGGAAGCCCACCGCGTGGTCCTTGCGGCCTGCAGCCCCTATTTTTGTGCCATGTTTACAGGTACTCTTCTCTACAGCCGTCACCGCACTCAGGTTGGGCGGATTTTGGGAAGCTCCTGGCTGCGTCCCTGTGGAAGTACCTACAGCAGAGGATGTAACACGGGCCTCTAGAGAGGATTGACATGGGAGTGAAGAAGTACAGCTAGGTTTGCAGTTTGTTACACTTGATGGATGATATTGGTCATCTTTTGGCATATTTCCTTGTGTCAGTGAGACAGGGTGTTACGGGGATGCGGGAGTCTGTAGCGTGTGGGTCACAGGACTTAGGACAACTATGAGACTTGTTGGTCCTTTCTTTTTGCCTTCTTTCTTTTCTTTCTTTTCTTCTCTCCTTAGAAAGAATGCAAACTCATGAAAGCCCATACTGTTAATATCAAGCACACGTGCTGTGCCCTAAACGCTTATGGTGCTCATCAAAAAGTTCCTGGCACAGGAGCTGTAGTTGCAAGGCTCAGCCCTGGAGATGCTCATTCACAGTCATGGATCTTTGAACTTCAATAGCACTTTTTTTTTTTTTTTTTCTTTTTGCTACTGCCTGAAATAACTCTACTCTTGGTCCCGCTGTGCATTGCCAGCTCTCCCTCTCTTGCAGCCCTCTATGTGCTCCTGGCAGGTGCCATCCTGGGGTGAAGGGGAGGACAAGATTTGTGTTCTGATCGCGTGGTCCCTATCGGGGATGCTCTTCAGAGGCTGTGTAGTCAAAACAGCAGTGTCGGTACCAAGGAATGACCAACGCCTTGGAGTTGCCCTAGCAAATTTTGTCTGCTTGGCAGCTCTGTAACCTCCTTTCCTTTTCCTTGCCCTCCTTCCGAGGAGGGGAACTAACATAACCAGATACGAAGGTCCAAGGAAGGGCTGTTGCGATCTCTCAGCTCCAGCCTGATGAATGGCCGGGCATCAATAAGATTTTGCTCTGATTTTCCATCTCTGGGTCAGTGTGGCCGAGGGATGGAGGAAGCCCCTTGCAAAGAGACTCGGGAGCTGTGCAGATGCTTCTTCCTTTAAAAGCCTTGGGGTTAGGCCTGGTTTGATTTGCTTCCCTGGGAGCAGAACGCAGTATTTCTCAGGAAAAAGCTTGTCATTTGGAAGTCACATCCCCCTCCTCAATGCCCGCCCTGTGTAATGGAGACAGAAATAATAATGTTTTGACTGCAAAAAGAGGGACAGGATGCAATTAGGGCATTTAAATCTGCACAAGCCTATAATGCTCAGGTGTAAACAGGTGTCTGATGTTAGATGAGATCTGAGGTTTGCAGCGATGCCTTTACTTGCTTGGTGAGGCTTTGAAGGCAGAAATCACCAGTGTTTTCCAGGCAGCTGGAACTGCATCCTGGAACTGGATTAGCAGCGGATTTGCTAGTCCCTGTGGTGCTTGCTCCTGAGAAATAGGAATTCTTGGAAAAGCCCTCATGCTTGGAGGTCACTCGAGCAGGACGGATTGGTGATCCATGGGGCTGTGCTGGTGTGTCCATGCTGGATTTCTCTGGGCATGGTAGTGCTTCATGCTGCAAGTTAAAGAGTAATCAGGGACCACGGTCATGCGGCGGCTGCTCCAGCAGCTCCCGTCCCCTCCCCACCCTTACACCATGCACTGGGTTGCACAAAGACCGGTCCCTGGTGCCCTTCTGGTCCCCCGTTTTGGAGGTCTGGGTCTTGCTGATGTTAGGATCAGTGCTGCATCTCCTCCTGCTGTGCGTTATGCCACCTGAGCAGGGGATGTTCTAAAAGGCCCAAGTGATGCTGCGGCATCCGTGAGCGAGGTGGGGAAGGGAGGAGAGCAGCCTGTGCTCCATGTAAAGCTACAGCAGGAACCAGCCTGGGACCAGCAAGCCTTGGTCTGCTCTGCAGCCCGGCCTGGCTTTAGTTAGCGAGACCTTGTGATGACCTTGGCATCTCTCCTTTACCGTCCTGTGCCCTCTGCTTAGGTGTTTCTTTTAAAAGGAGCCTTGGGGACACCTAAAGTAAGTAGGCACCGCTTTTGTTTCTACCTTCCAGTACCAAGGGGAGTCTAGAGGAGGTGGCTCCCCCCTCAGTGTCCCTTCCACCGCTTTGGTTTTGGAGCATTCCCTCCATCATTGTCCGGGGTAGCGCGGATGCTTCAGCTGGCTGGCGCGCGCGGGGGACGCTGGCGTGCAGGGCTGGCAGCTGCTGGTGGGTGGAGAAGCCCACGCAGCCTTTATTTTAGCTGGCTGTGTCACATGTGCCTCGGAGACACATGGCGTTATCGGATCGCTCCGAGCTGTTTCTCCGTGGATCGCTCTGCACGTGCTGCGGGTCCCTCCTCTACTTTCGGTTCTCGTACTCTCCCTGCTCTGCTTCTCGGATGCACAGATTAAGGCAGGGGTTTATCCGAGGACCCCTTGGAGCAGATCCGGGCTCCATCTGAGCGCTGCTTTCAGAATCCCCCTCTCATCTCGGGGCTGGGGTTTCGGGGGAGGAAGCACACGGGAGATGATGTTTATTCTAGCCGTTAAACATCCCATCTCCTTTGAAGGCTTCCCGAATGTAGGCCAGTTATCCCTTTGTACTTGTGCATTTGTGTTCTTGTACTTCTTGGGATAAAGCTTCATTATTTCATTTTAAAAAATGGATTTTGGAACAAATGCCATTTCCGCCTACGTTTTCCCTCAGATGCTGTTGGCTCTTTGGATTCTTATGATCTGATTCCACTCTTGTTATTTACCTTCCTAGTGGCATAAGTGAAGTCAGGAAAGTTTAACTCCCAGGATGCAGATTTTGCTCAGTCTTGGCTCCGTCCAGCAGAGACGTTAATGGGCACTAAGTGCTGAGCACTTAACGAGTGCGGCTGGGTCCTGCTGTGCTGCACGGACGTGTACTCTGTAATTAGCTCTAGCAAAGGCTGCAGGTCCTATATTTCCTCTTAATCCCCCAGCCACACTGAATCACCAGATTTCTTAAAGTAGTGCTTATTCACACCCTGGTCTAAGAATTGACATTTCTTCAAGCTCTCCTTTGTTTAGCTTTGTTTTTGCATTTTCTTCCGTTTTGGCATTTGTTCTTCCTTTTCCATCGTTCCTCGAGGCTCTGCTCTGCTTTTAACATCCATACGCAGCAACCCACGATCCAGGAGACCGTGGTGGCTGCGTGTGGATGTTAAAGAAGGGATCCTGGGAGCCCTTAGTGTCCTCCCAGCAGCAGGTGTTGGTTACTCCAGGTGCTCCCTGTCCCCACAGGGTACGTGCGATGGGTCCTGCGCTATGTTAGACTCCACGCTGGCCGTAACGGGGATGGGGAGAGCGAGCTTAAAGCATGAGGTTCCTGCCCAGGCTCTTAGACAGATAGGGCTTTTACTTGCATACCTCTAGGCTGTGTTTTTTTTCTGTTGTTGTTTGGTTTTTTTTTGGGAGGGGAGATTAAGCGTGGTGTTTGGAAATGGGATAAGGTTTGGATGCAAAGACTGACTCTGAGGTGTGAGACTGGGAAGGAGGCGGATGAGCAGTGTGTCTATAGCACAGATGCCTTCCATAAGGCATGACTGTGGGAACGGGTTAGGGAGGGATAATTTGGGGGAGAAACTTGCAGCACATGATGTGCAACTGCTGATGCCTACGTTTGGGTTCCTCCACAGGTTTGAGGTAGTTCCCACAGAGAAGGGGTGGCACTACAATGCATGTATTGCAGACTGTACCACCAAGCTGCCTAGTTTAGCTGTGGCAACCCTCTCATCTGTGTGTATGTACAAGAGGAGAGCTCACAGTGTGCGATAGATGGGCTAAATGCAGGCAAACCTTTTGCTTTAATTTGACCAGGGTAGTATTTAGCTGCCTTCCTCAGTATCAGCTTGAGTTTATTGAATTCTCTGCTGTCTCTGAATGTAGGAGATATTTTTTAGGAGGCATTAAGAGGCTTCTCAGAACCTTGACCGTTGCCCTAGGCCATAGCAGCAAGACACTGTCTTGGTGAGATATCTGCATGCTGATGCTTGGGGAGCAAGGGCCTGAAAAGAGACCTTTCAAAGCAAACTTTAACAGTGCTTTTGCAATGAGTTGCAGGAGACATGTCTGAAAGTAAAGCTAAGAAGATTGAAATAAAAGACGTTGACGGGCAAACGCTGAGGAAGCTGATTGATTACATCTACACAGCTGAGATAGAGGTCACAGAAGAGAATGTGCAGGTAAGCTGGGTTCAACCTCTTCCTTGGGAACTGAAGTAAAAAGCTGGCAACTCAAAGGTACAGGGTACTTTGAGGGCAAGTGATCTTTTCAGGCTGTAGGAAGTAAAAGGTTGAGCGTGAAAAGAGCTGCTTCCACTCTCTGCTGAGTCTTGAGGCACTTTGCTGCTTTCCCTGCACTTAAGTCATGTTGCATTTAGCTTTCACATCATGCTCTTATAATCAGATTAGGCATTTGCCTTCCAAGAAGCTGTGATGACTTGTGGGTCAGTCTGTCGAAGGTCAAAATATACTCAAGCAAGCAGCAAGTCAAATAGCTGTTTTAAGGTCACAGCGGAAGAATCTGGCTGTTAGTTTTTAAATTCTTCTGGGTAATATGAGTTGTTTGACAGAGCTTTAAGTAGAATGTATTGTTAAAATGAAGCCTTTTTTCCTCTTTCTTTTTTTTTCTATGTGCCTACTCTGCCTTGAAGTTCTTTGAGGTGAATATTTGTCTAGAAGTGGAAAGAGTACTTGAAAGGCAGTCTGTGTATAAAGCAGGATGCTCAGGAGAGTGTCTTGTTGCCTGTGTTGCAAGACTGTGACTGTATATAAGCTGGCAGGGCTTTTTCTTTGTATTTACTGTAAGAAAGCAGCCATGCACTTACTCTCTGGACCTTGACGAGGCTGCTGGGTGCTTGTGTGCAGACAGGCTATTCATTTGCTCCCTGTTTTTGTCTGCAATTTGTCGCCGTCCTCTTTGAGTTGGATGTTGGACAGGGTATCGACTGTCTTTACTGTTTCAACCCTTTGCTCCTT
Organism: Tinamus guttatus; assembly: GCF_059628265.1. NCBI lineage: Eukaryota > Metazoa > Chordata > Aves > Tinamiformes > Tinamidae > Tinamus > Tinamus guttatus. Next base: position 3,458,845 of record NW_028289244.1, on the reverse strand, counting down.
GGATGGGGAGGACACACCGACCTTGCTCTTACAGCAGGAGTTCACCTGGGCTGGCTCTCCAGTGTTTTAGCCCTTCAGTTACCTTTAATTATGGTGCACATGCAGGCTCATAAGGAGCTGGGAATGCTACCTTGCTCCTGTAATTCCTAGGGCCTCTAGAATCTTCCATTGTGGAAAGAAAGATGCCCCTTGTCACGCCGTCAAGCTGTATTCCCTTCCTATAGGGAGGGTGAAGACTCTATCCGTGTGCCGTCCGGGCCGTATGCTTTCCTTCTCCCCTCCTGGTTCCCAGCTGGCTTGGAAGCACCCACTCGGCACGTGGGAAGCGTGGAGCTCGGGATACCATCTGCTGTTCTGGATCCCGTTGATCTACGTTGAATGAGACTTGTTTTCAGTCACTAGGCATGACTAGGCCAACTTTTTCCCCACGTGAGCGTTTTGGTGCTCAGCTCTGCCTGCACCTGCATATGAACAGCTCAGGATGCTGGGTTTGATGGCCTAGGGCTTGCAGAGAGCTCAAGGAAGGAGCCCTGTCTTCACGTTCTGTCTCCCATCTCGCTGGCGGTCACATCAAAAATAGGAGCCTGGTAAATACTGAGGTTTGGGAATGAAATATTTTCCTAATCTAATAAAGGAGGCCCTTTCTCTACATGATTAATTTAAATAACTGCTCTGTGAGTAACTCTTTGGATAGAGGTAGGATAATTCATGAGAGCTAAGAAATGAAGCCAGTCTAAAACAAGATTAAGTGACGACTTTAGGTTTTACTGTGTGCTTAAAAATATCCATGTTGAAAGTGTTTTGTGGAATTAAATCTAATTGGGTGAAGAAACCAATCAATAGAAGATTTGATGAGAAGTCTCCATCCTGTCTCCGGGTATTTTTGGCACTGACCAAAGCAGAATAATGAGGTTAATATCTACTGTAGGGTTTTTTGTGTGGCCATAGAAAGAGTTGACAGAAAAAAAACCTATGATTCCAAGGGGCCTGGTTTTTTAGAGAGGGATTTCAAGGCAGATGGTTCAGTGACGATGGAAAGTTGAAAGGCTCTGCACTGAAGGGTGTTTTGCCTCTGTTTGGTGTTTCAACTTGTTTGGAAGGCATAGAACAGAGGAAGGATTTCTGTTTTTGTGGCAGTCATGGACTAGTCTGAAGAAAACCCATTTGGGCACAGCCATCCGCACTGTCTTCTGCTTTTCCTCTCTGACCCACATATCAGGGTAGCTGTAAAGACATCTGCTTCTTACACATGGCATAAGGATGTAACTTGAAGATGGAGTTGGATAAATGTATTGGGAAGAAGATTTTACTGTGCAGTTTCTGTAAAAGTGAGAAAAACTGAAGTGAACAAATTGGAAAGGTTCACGGATGCTTGTGTGCAGCCCTGGTTGGCTGCAGTGGCAACCATATGCTTACGGCCTGGTGCTGTGTGTCTGTATGTAAAAACTGTCTGTTTTAACGTACCCATTCATTGGATTTTTCCCGGAAGTTCTGGTCTGGAAGCTGGAAGGGTGGCATTGCTGCTTGCTTTTCACCCCTCATGTCAAAGCTACCAGCCCGATGAAGGGTGATGGGAGCTAAGTCTTTGGAAAAAGACTCGCCGTGACTTACCGTGACTTTCCTGAGCAGGGCTGAGGTTCAGCCCACACGGGGAATTCAAGTGCCACCAGCTTCTCTGCAGAGCTGCTTGACCTTGTAGAGCGTTGACCTGAACGTGGTGAAGGACCCAGAGCTGTTAGGCTGTGACTGATGTGTAGTGAGCAGGCAGAGTTCACCAAGAGTGTGCTAGAAAATTATTTTGCTGCCTCTTTGAAGGCTTAGGGGTGTTGATGCCGCTGTGTTTCTGCAGCAAGTGAATGGCTGGCTGCTTTTGCTGGCTCTCTGTGTCCTTGTCATGTGGTTTTCTGAGTGTTTGGCAGAAGATGCGTTGCAGTGAATAGGAGCACAAGATCTCTTGTGCCAGCAGCGCTGAAGCACAACAGGCTGATGTTGAACTGCTGGTGGGATGTAGGCTGAGAGCGTCTGTCATTCAGGGGGGTGGATTTTACTTAGGCTGTAAAAATGAGGCTTTTGATCTGCAAGCAGCTATGATGGACGAAAGCAGAGAAAACTGTGACAAAATCTGACAGCTGTTACTGAAAAATATGTTGGGACTGAGTGACCTAGGAATGGAAGCACTTGTGTGTGTGGGGTTCCTCTCCAGGGTCAAGTTGTTCTCCTGGGCCTCTGCTAAGCGTTTTGCTTTTGTGGAGCCTATTTACGAAGGCAGGAGGGCAAGGAGGTATGGAAATGATTCCCTTGGGTTCCTGTTTTAGACCCAACTCATCCAGAAACCAGGCAGCCCTGCATGGGAAACACTCGTGTTGTATCTCCTGCATATCTCTGGACACTACCTTCTTGGGGTATTTAGTTCAGAAAAGAAGAGGTGCTGAATCCTGTGGTCTGTGTGGTGGGGCTGGTGGTGCCGATGACCCGGGAGAGGGGTGAGGAGGCCTCTCATCCCCCTCGGAGCTCTGGTGAGGACCCCAGACCTCTTGCTGTAGACCATGGATGCGGTTGGTCCCTGTTCAGCGTGTTGGTGGGTACAGATCCTCACTGGTGGCATTTAATTACCTGCAGGCAGCCTGAGCCTTGCAGTCCCAGGCGAGAAAGTCATTACTGTTAGCATTGTAATGACTCCCTGGGAAAAGTCCTGATTAACCTGATTTCACAATTAAACTCCTACTAATGAAGTGCAGGATCCCACGTGCCTTGTGTGCCCTTCCAGACTAGCCACAGGCTGGTTCACACAGAAAGAAAATGGAAAATGTGCCTGGAAATCAGCTTCTCAGGGGGACTAGATGTTGGAACTGTCATCTTTGCAGACATAATAATAACAAAAAATGTCTTAGGAAGTGGTGAAGAAAGCTTAAAATCCATAGCACTTCCTTTTCAGCAGCACCTCAGGTTACCTGGAGAACTGAGAACTTCAAAATTGAGGTGGGAGTGTATCCAGGACAGATGCCGCTTTGATTTTTCCAAAATAAAGGGCTGATAAGAGAGACATTTCATCTCTTTCTCCCCTAGTTCTCTCTGAAGGCTGCAGCTACAGAAAGTAAAAGGCAAAGCACGGTTCAGCTCAGCTTTAGGAGCTCTAACAAGTTGGGGCTATTTTTCTCCCTCTGTGAAAGATCCTTGCCTTGGATCTGTTGCCGGAGCAGTAGGAGCCCTCTCAGCAGCAGTTGTGCCTGCTGTTATTGCAGCAGTTAGGGCTGTGCTTGGGCAGTGCAGTTGGAGAAGGTAGATTAGGGATGAACAGGCAACGCTGACGGCAGCTTGGAGCCATCCCATTCTGAGCCCATATTTAACCTGCCTGTCACAACATCCATGTGTTCCTCTGGTCACTGTTTCTCCGGGAAGCTCTGGAAAAGTATCTTGCTGTTTGTGCAGATACTCAGCCCAGTTCTGGTCAGGGGCGTGCTTGCTTGGGCTTGCATCTAAATCCTCCTTTGGTTGCCAGTGTGAGCAGGTTGGCAAAACTGTCCAACCTTCGTAGCAACCCAGCTCGTTCGGTTGAAAGATACCTCTAGTTCAAAGCTTTATAAAAGCGATTGCATGGGCAATGCTCTATAAAGCTTGAGATGGTTTTATATAGAAAGAGACATCATAAAGTCTGCTGACTGAGAGAGACCACTTCTGGTTAAATAGATTATTATTGCCGTTTAGTACCATAAATGAGTTCTTCATGTAATTTATTTAGCAAAGAAATTTAAGTAAATAATTTTGATATAGTTTTGAAGACTATTAGATTTTGGCAAGGAAGTTGATTTGGTAAAGAAGCCAGCAGACCTCTATGCGCTTTCTCAAATTGTTCCCGGTGGTTGGAATTCAAGGATGAGGAGCCAAATCCAGGCTTAAATGATGTAACTTGCCTGGATATTAGTAGAGTTGTAGTTTGGTCCTGCTGCCTATTTAGGCAGGGCATTTCCTCTTGTTATTGCTGAAGGAAACGGAGCTCGTGCTAGCGGATATCCTCTGCTTGCTTTTCGCCCTCCCTGGTTTAAAAAAAAAAAAAAAAAAAAAAAAGTGAGTGGCGAGATGTTCAGCTGGGGAATGAAAAAGAGAACATCCACTGATTTCTTGACAGGCTATTTATATTCTGCTTTTAAAAAGTGTTAAATAAAAATGCCCCTTTCTTATCAATTACAGTGGAGTAGGGCACCTTCTGCTCTGTCCTGTAGAGCAGGCATGAGACTGAACTTGTGGCTTTAGGATGTCCAAGAGGCTGTACTGGGCAGCTGGTCAGTGATAGTAGTGAGAAGAGTCCATCTTAGAGGCAATATCCCAAAATATTTGAGCCAGTCAGTGTGCTTGCATCTGCATGTATGTGCTCTTGGTTGCTCAGGAGGAAGCCTAGGCTTGTGCATTGCCACAGGGAGTTTGCAAGGATCCCACTTCTTATGCAAGTCTTGATTTAATTAAAAGCACAAACTAATCTCCTCCAGACATCAAGATGTTTGGGCCAACGTGGACTCATAGGTTTGTTTAATATCTTTATTTTATTGTAACCTGTTGGGGGTGGATTTTGAAATGCATTGGTGGTGTAGGAAACACCTGGGGGAAGGTTGTGCGTTCCCGACAGCTCTACGATGGGCAGGGGAGGCAGCGGGAGGCGGGCAGAAGGGCTTCATTTCCCTTCCCTCCACGCCGAGTTGAGGGTGGGGAGGACTCTTAACCTGTTTGTTTTGTTTAGCACTCGCTTGTTCTTTCAATCGGAAATAATTTTCCGGAAATCTGTGCTCAGATGGTGAGCGCAGATGCCTGGTTGGGACACGTGTGGACCAGCCAGGGTTGTGGAAGAGCTGGAATAAGAAACGCCTGCAGCTGCTGTAAGACCATAGGAGAGGAAATCGCTGATGTCACGGGCTGTAACATCCAGACTGACTTTATTTTTCACTTCCTGTTCTCAGTCGCTGGCCTCAAAGATGTTCTTTCCAGCAGATACCACATTCCTCATAGAGAAACCCCTTTATAAAAACGGCATCTGACTCCCCAGCTCATGAGCCAAGACAGTTTTGCTGGAAATGCTTTGGCTTCAATGTCTTGAGGATGATGAAGCACTGGGCTTGCTTCAGCTTTGAATGTGGGAGGACACATGCAGACACAGAGGAAAAAGAACTCTGTGCTTGGATCTACCTGCAGCAAAACCAGAAATGGGATGTGTCCAGAGCTGCTTCTGTCTTGTTCTCCCCTTGCTTGCCTTGAGGTCCTTCGGGAGAGCAGACATGAGAAGAGCTCCATTAGATCCATGTGGTGAAGCTATTTCCATCTCTTAGGCCAACGTGGAGCGGGCCAAGTGTGGAGTGGGAGCTTCCACATTTAGACAGTACTAAAACATTAATACCCCTTTTTACATCTCTGTGACGTGGCCCTATGTAAAGAGGAATTGGACCTTGCTTCAGTTGGGACTCAACCCTTCTCTGTTGCTAACTCTCAATTCCCCTTTCTTGTCTTTTCAGGTTTTGTTGCCAGCTGCCAGTCTCTTGCAGCTGATGGATGTTAGAAAAAACTGCTGCGACTTTCTTCAGTCCCAGCTGCATCCCACGAATTGCCTGGGCATTCGAGCCTTCGCGGATGTGCACGCGTGTACCGAGCTCCTGCAGCAGGCGAACGCCTACGCAGGTGAGGAAGGGGGTGTCTGTTTGGAGAGGGCAACCTGTTTCCAGGTCGTGTTGGCTGATGTGTTGAGCAAGATCTACGTATCCTGGTGAAGCTCTTTATCCTGCTAGGAAGAACGGAATGGATTACCTAGACAGGTTGCGGACTTGTAACCTTTTTGTGGTATTGCAAATTGAGGAATTGAATTTGGTTGCAAGGAAAACCTTGGAGATAAAAAGGATTCTTTGGCTCCCAGTCTACAAAATATTTCACCGGGATATTATTCCTAAGAAGCTCTTTGGCTGCTGCTCGCCAGCACAAGCCATGCTGGTGTGCTGGTGTCTTCCTCTTGTACACTGGCCCATGACAGCAGGAAGACATGACTGTGCACTCTAGGAATAATTGGTGCTAGGCAAAATTATATCTCAGTGGGAGCATCAACAGTCAGCTAAAGCAAGTTGTCATGAGATGTGAGCCTCTGCTCCGTGTACCGATAGCTGCTAGCTCCATGGATGTCCTCCCTAACGCCTCTGCAGCGCTTGCTCCCTTGACAGTGCATGTGCTCGCTCCAATAAACGGGTTCAGGCAACTGCTTTCTGCATCTCTGTCCTAAGGAATCACTGTAAAACTGCTCCAAGCGGGGCCACGCTCTTCCCTGCGCTTTCCAGCTTTCTCCTGGTAAGGAGTCCTTAATACCTTTTTTGGGAGAAGCTGATATTTTTTTTTCTACTCAGTCCTGCCTATTTGTATAGCCAAAAATACACCTGCTGTCTCCTGGAGCACCTGCTCTGTCTTGCAGCATTTTCTTGCTCTATTATTTTCTTTAACTGGACCGTAAGTAGGCTCTGTGGAATAAAACTATGCCCACCAGGTCCTCCTCACTTCTCCTGCAAATAAAAGTAAAACCTTTTCAGCTGCTCTGGCTGTATTACCCCCTGGAGGAAAAGGTACCCTGGAAGGAATGGTTAATTGTGTAAAGGCTTGCCTGCAATATCTCATTATCCTTGCTTTTAGGCCCTGTTTAATCTTTAACCCAACAAGCAGTGCATTCACTGTATATTTATTTGGTTGTTTGGCAATTAGAAGGTCTGCTTTGTTGTTTCTTTGGCCTTCGTGTGTCCCAGTTAGTACAATAGCCCATGTAATGTTAATGAAATGCCATTAATAAAAATGCCATTAAAATTCTTTTCTCTATGTTGTTTATGTAACGAGCATTAAGTGGAGACAGAAGTCCACAAGCTCGAGAGTCCTTGAGAGTGTATGAGCTCAGTTTCTTGGGAAATGCTTAGTTCAGCCTTGGGATAACTTCAGGGGGTAGAGGGGCCTTCCTGATGCAAGAAGGCACAAGTTCTTGCTCAAATCAGTAAATATTTTACTTACTTTGAACAAATAAGAGGAGCTCAAATATCTTTCTACTGCCAAAATGCTAGTCCAGAATGAATAGGAGATTGTGTCCAGAAGCCAGAGAACGTACAGATTCCTGTGTCAGCAGCATTTCCTTTTACACAAGTATTTAAGACCAGTTCATTAGAACTTGTGCATGCCTCCAGCATAACACAGGTCATGAAGCTTTATCCAGATGCTGCTGTTTTTAGTGAAGAGTCTTGGCTTAGTTTCTGTCCCCAGGAAGCTAAGTGGGGTCCGTAGCAGGGGAAGTGTCCCTGAGCGCTGGCGCTGGTAGGGGGTTGTTTAGGTGACATCTCCGAGGTGCTGTCTGGATGTTGTGCCTTCCTGAGCCTCTCCCGTGCTGCCTTTTGGCCAGCAAAATACCTTACAGAGGCGAAAATAAGGAGTGGATTTTGCTGCAAGGGAGCTCTTTGGATACCCGAGTGTGAACCTTTCAGAGCTAAAGGCACTGAGGCTTGGGAAAAGCAGCTTCAGATAAAGTGCCTGAGACTCAAGCTGAAGGTAAATGGGGCTGTGTAGGTGAGATTTAATGGGCACGTATTTTTAACAAATGCTTGTGAAATTCTCTGCAACTCCCTTGTGGCCGGTTTATCCTATAAATGGTTAATTATTTCCTAGCACCTTGTGATAGATGTAATGCAGAACAGATTGGACGATGCCTTTTGGATCCATACTGCCATGAGCCAAAACCTCCCAGTCTGTGGCTGTAACCAGCAGTACAAGCTGCTGATTTTGATTCCTAAGCGACTCCCAGAGTTGCAGCGGGAAGGGAACGTTCAGAAACAAGAAAGGATGAGCAGAAATTTGTAGTCAGAGAGAGGTGAGGTGAGGAGACTTGGGAATGTGGGAGGGAGATGCTCAAGGAGGGGAAAGATGAAATTGCCTCCAATTCAACAGCACATTGCCTTAAAACCAGCTCCAGGACTAGTTTATGTTCAGCGATTTTTTGGGTCCAGCATTCAGTGGTTGCCTGGGTCACTTCGTGCTCTTACAGTAATGTTCTCCGAGTGCTCTAGTCCCTCCATTGACCTCAAGCCTGGATTTCATTATAATTTTCTGTTCCACCTTTTTATTTGTTGAACAGAGCAGCACTTTCCCGAGGTGATGCTGGGAGAAGAATTTCTTAGCCTTAGTCTGGACCAGGTTTGCAGTTTAATATCAAGTGACAAGCTCACGGTCTCCTCTGAAGAAAAGGTACTGTAAATTATGTAGCAACAGTAAATGTAAGAGTGCTGGAATGTTTCTGAATCTTATTCTGGAAACTGTTCTTGTGCCCTGCTATTTAGGGGCCATTTTCCAACAGACCTTGCATGGAAAGGAAAAATAAAAATAATGAGAATCTTAAAAGCACATACAAATGACCTTCACTTGGTTGTTCTTTATATGAAGTAATGATTCTCAGATCCATATCTTTGCCTGAAACCCTGAGGGGAGAACTGAATTCCATCCTGGAAGGCCAGGAACCTTCCATTGGCATAAAGCTCCTGTTACCTGCCTTAAAAATCATGCAAAACTCAATTTCTCTTGGTTGGGAGGAGTTATTGCCTTGGTCTGCACCTTGGGACAGAACTACTAAAGGAGTTCCACCATCTGAAAGGAAGGAAATGTTTTTTCTAGTGTCATCGGTGCTTTTAATGAAAGGGAATAAAAAGACATTACTTGATGTTGTTTTGTGGTTTATAATGTTCTCTGAGCTTAAAAATGAAAGAATGAGACACAGAGGATGGCCCAGAGGTCATGGTGCTTGGTGAGCTGAAGGTCCCTTGTTTTGGCATGGGGCTTCTTGCATGACCCACAAGAGGTTTGGGAGAAAGAAACAGATTCCTCTGGAGGCTCCCTGAGCTCCTTGGCTCTGAATCATTGGTACAGGGAGATGGAGCCAGGAATAGACCCTCGGGGAGGCTGCAGGGTTGTGTGGCTTTGGAGCTTAGGACCCCATTGAAGATGTGCTGAGCCTCAGACCAACCACATCCATCCTGCGTGGCCCCGACGGGCTGCAGATGCCTGTGCAAAATGCAGTGCAGTGCAAAAAAAGAAAGTGGTGCAAATTCGCGTCAGAATCACTGTGCGTGAGCCAAGCAGCTTGCAAGGGGAAGTGCGAGTTTAGCAACGGAGTTTTTCCAGGCCTGGGCAGCATTGTTAAAGAGCTTTTCTTGGCCTGGTGCCTGGGGAAATCAAAGTGTTCGCTCCCTCGTTGCAGCATCACGCAATGCAAACCAGCACGGCTTGGGCGGCTTTCATGTTAAGTGTGTGGGTCTGTGGGCGGACGAGCCGTTTTTCTTAACTTTTATACTTCCTTTTTGCTTAATATATAAGTGCATACACTTGTATGTATTTGCACGCAATGAGTAGGAATTTATTCCTAAACAGTATGACGGAGCAAGTAGGCAAATACTGGGGCCATCTGAGGGCTAAATTATGACAACCAGAGTTTGCGAGATGCTTTCTGCTTCTTGCACTTACTGCGGCTGCTATATAATGCAGCCAGTGACCTGGGGTAATTCCATCTCTCAGAGCAGCTGGGAGTATCTGAGCTGAATCCGAGCAGGGCCCGAAGGAACAGACCCACTGAGGGAAGTACTGCTGGTATATATATTGCTGGTGTGTATATATATTTATATATATATATATATGTATATATCTTTTAGGTCCTGCACGTGTGCCCAGGCGCAGGTGGTTTATCCCTTGCCCACACTTGCTCCTTCACCTTCCTTTAAGACTCATTCTCCATCATCCTGAACTATAGCAGGATCCGTCCCAGGCTGGTGTCCTGCTCTGCAGCATTAGTGCCAGAAAGATTGATGAGAAGCATGTATTATTGGCTGAACGTTGCTTTTTCCCTCCTTCTGTGCTCATTTGCAATTAAAAAAATCTCAGAACTACCATTTTTTTCCTATTTTTTCAGGCTTTTTACCCACAGTGAAATAGCTTTCCCTCTCCTCCTCCCCTCTGCCCCCCGCATTTGAGAAGAAAAAGAAAAAGAAAAATAAAGTGAAGGGTTTGCAGTAGTTAAATCCTCCTTGCTGCTTCCTGAATTCCAAACAACTCAGTGGCAGGAGCCTTTGCTGGCTTTGGGAATGAGGCCCTCGCTTCACTGCTTGCTCCTTGTTTTTCTTTTCCTTTTTTCTTTTTTTAACCATACAGTTCAGGCTGAAGGAGGAATCTCCATCCCACCAACCTCTGCCTTGTGCGAGGAAGCAGTATCAGCCCCTGGCGCAAGCGCCGTGGCCGTCCCCGCTCGGGGACCATGCGATGGTGCCCTCGGCTCCATCAATTCTTACAAACCAGCCGAGCGTGGGCGGAACAAAACGGTCTCCTGGGGAGTGACAAGCGGGATAGGGAGGGGAACAGGGAAAAACAACTCGTTGCAGATCGGCCTGACCATGTGGTGACCCCCACAGGCATTTGGAGCGGAGGCCTTGGGGATGCTGAGCCTTGCTGGGGCGCGCGAGGGGTTTGCAACTTGAAATGCCTGAGCTTGGTTTTTTTTTTGCAAATGTGAGGAGAGCAAGTGACATTTCCTGGATGTTTCCCACTGCTAAAAGAGCAGTGGTATATGGCTGTCCTGGACCCGTGCTTAGCTTCGGAGGTGAAACAGCACATCTGGATGTGATGCTGGTTATTAATGTGCGTGGTGAGCTGAACGCCTCATGCTGGTCGCTGTGCCTGCTGCTATGAGGTTTTTCATCTGTTTGATAGAGATCTTGCATTTCCCTCTGTAGATATCTCAAATCATAATGCCTCTGATTTCAGGGGGCCACTGTGCAAGCCGCAGCTCTTCCTGGCATTAATTGTGCTTTGTCTGTGCAGGTCTTTGAAGCCGTTATCTCTTGGATAAATTACGAGAAGGAATCTCGCTTAGAGCACATGGCTAAACTGATGGAGCATGTTCGCCTGCCCCTTTTACCCAGAGATTACCTTGTACAGGTTAGTTGGAAAATAAATAATTCATACTTGCACTTAAGCTGCACTTTCCCATTTTTGTGGGAAAATACCCAGGTGATGCTGTTCCAGGTTGTGCAGTTATTTTGCTGCTGTACAGGTAAGCTGAGACTGGGGGAAACCTGCCCCATGTGCTCATTTAGGCATGAGAAGTGTCCTGAGGTGGAGTCAGCTCTGTGGAGGTTGTTCTTGTCGAGACGTTTTTTATCATATATCTTAAAAAGCAGCTATAATTGTAATCAGATTGATGTACACAAGATGAACCCGTGATATCTTTTTGTTTCTCTGAACTGTGCCTTTTTCATTTAGGAAAACTTATTTTGCTCCCAAATTCCATCCTGGTGAATGCTCCTCCTTGGAGATATTTGTGCTTAAGGCTGTAGAGAGCTGTAAATATCCTGCTACTCTTTAGTTATCCCAGAGGAAAGTGAGCTTGGATGTTAATGCATGCCTATCTTTGGGAAGAGCTGGAATTACAGTGTCTGTCCTCTCTATTTTGTGTTGGTACTTTGGGAGGGCAATTCCAATTTTGTACATGTTCTTCAAAACCATCAAGTCCTTCGGTTTAAGCAATCTTTCCTGTGTGTGTGTTCCCAGACAGTTGAGGAAGAAGCTTTAATCAAGAATAACAACACGTGCAAAGACTTCCTTATCGAGGCCATGAAGTATCACTTGCTTCCGCTGGATCAGAGGCAACTGATAAAGAATCCTAGGACCAAGCCGAGGACACCAGTCAGCCTGCCCAAGGTAAGCCTGTTCCTGCTCCGAAAAGAGGGGGAAAAGGTACCTTTGTATTACATGACACAATATTTCTGATGGCGTTTCCTATGCATTGCTTCGCATCAGCTCCTGGCTCAGTGAATGGGAAGGCTGAAGCAGGTTGCAATAGACTAAGCAGCTACAGAATAAATAAACCTCGTTATTCCCTGCGTTTATCCCGGAGGCATGTGATGCTCTGGCCTCGACTTGATTAGTGAGTGGGAGGGGAAAAAAAAGTAACAACAGCAAATAGTTCTCCGTGCATAAGAGACAGCGGCAGTTGGCACGTGTCTCAACAAACTATCACTGAAGTTATTAATAAGCATTTCGGATGTCAAAATCACAGGGTATTACTTAAGTATAAAGCATGCTATAAATCTCAGGGAGGTTATTTTGCTGGTACTGTGGATGAGACTTGTGCTGTGGGGGAATATCGAGGTGTTTAGAGATTAGACTTGTGAAATTTCTTGTGAAAGGCGGTTTTGCAGAGCGCTGCTTCGTGTGCATGGCTTGTCTCCCACCTGCTGGCGCTTTCCAGAAACTGGCTGAACGTAGCTTTTGGACTGGCTTGACCCTTATTAAAGGATTATATAAGTTAAGGGTGAAAATGAGCAGTGAGTCAGGTAGTTTAGAGGTTCTCAGCATCTGCTATACCATGACCTGCGAGTTCAGAGCCAAACCTCCTGCAGGTCTGTCCTCCCTTCTTCTGAACTGCAAAGAAAGGGAGATGATGATGGTCTTGCAGTGATCCAGTTACTGAGAAACTTTCCTCCCGTCTGCTGGTGCTGTGAGACAGGATTACGTTCTGCTCTGAAATCTCTTAATTCTTTAATCGTGTGACGCTCTGCAGCTTTCCGGGGGGGACGGTTATGTAAACAGTGGTCAGGCTGTTGGTTTAGATTCGGTTTCCTTTCTAATGTCTCATTTTCATCTTTGTGGATCAGACATTTCTATCAGTTCAGTCTTCCACCACATTCATACCTCTAAAGCAACCGCGATGGAGTTGAACCGTGACCTTGAGTGACAGTTTTATGCTCTCGGCTAAGCACAACCACCTTGCAGAGACTAAAGCAGGAGATTCCCAGCTACTCTTGGACTGTGTTTAAAGCCAATTACCTTTTTCCAGCTCCTTGGCCTTGTAAAGATCAGATGGTCTGGGATAGCGTTTGCTCCTGCTGATTTGTGGTACTATGGGGAGAGGAACGGGCTCTTCCTCTTGATGGCTCTGATGGATAAAAGCAAACACAGGGAGAAGAAAGTGCAGATTGAGCTGCTTCTCAGCAAAGACATCGCAAGTGATTTGGCTCCACCGGAGCACATGAGGCTCATAGTGCTCAGCTGGAGCTAAGCAGGTATGGGCTGAGCTGAGCTGTCACCTGGAAGGCTGCTGGATGTGACGAGGGGGACAGTCAGCAAGCACATGGGGAGGGTGAATTGGCCTCCTGGCAGGATGGGAAGGACCATGGTGCACGCAGTGTAGTTCACACTGATGCGTTCTGCTATTGATCAGCTCCCCTTGGCTCTTCTCTCTGTGCCAGGAATTACTGCGTTTGCATCACTAGGTGTTTTAGCCAAAGATCTTAATGAAGCTGACAAATTGCTCCCTTCTGCCATCTGCCCTCAGCCCAGAACCCCTGATTTTCTGATAGTTCTGGTGACTTCCCTGAGTGCTGCTGTCCCTGCGGGTGGCACTGCAGCTGTCAGCTCTTATTTACTAAAGCAGCATTGAATATTTTTAGCACAGGCACGGAGCTAATGACTGAGCAGCAGGATGGCTATGGGAAACATGTTGGGATCTTCTGCACTTAAAAGTGTCTCTGTGGATTGTGCTGCAAAGTAGTTCTGGTTTTTGCAGGGAAAGGGGGCAGGTAGCCCACATCAGAAAAGACGAGGAAGGATTGATGGGGGCAGTGATATCCAGTGTGATTTAAATGGCAATAACTGTGTGCAGGGTCTTTTTTAATCTTTCCTGTAATACATTTGTCTGAAATAACTGTCTCTGCAGAGGCTGTTGGTAGACCTTCACCATCCAAAGGTTATAATCTCTAGGACTGTTGAGGGTGCTGTTGGCCCCTGTTCTTGGCTGGGTTGTGCCACTGGATCCGTTGCAGCTGCTCTGGCTGGGATGGAGGTTTTCTAGCTTGTGCCTTTCCTCTCCAGGTGATGATCGTGGTGGGCGGGCAAGCGCCCAAGGCCATCCGCAGTGTGGAGTGCTATGATTTTGAGGAGGAACGATGGGATCAGGTTGCTGAGCTTCCCTCCCGGAGATGCCGAGCAGGTAATGGGATCACTTGTGGGGCCTTCTTATGTATCCAGCTCTTCAGGGCTGGACAGAAGGTCCTCGGTCGTTCTTTGAGCCTTTCTCTTTGTGCCTGGCCTCCAGCAGCTTGCTCTTTTGCTGTTCCTTCTTTCTTTTCCCTGAGAAGTATGCATCCTTCAGGTTCAGATGGATGCCCTGCTCTTGAAAGGAGCTTGCTGCATGCCTATTGCCTTCCACAGCCACCATCCCCTGTTTATTAGCTCTCTTGGGGCTGCTCTTCTGTCAGCGTCTTCCCCTCTGTCCCCATCCCCATAGCTCAGTAGCCCACAGGAATCCAGTTGTCCTGGCTACTTTCCTAGTGAAAATCAAAGGAGCCCAGCCAGACCCTCTTGGTCCTGAGGGCTGATGGAGAGCAGATTTGCAAGACTGGGGTTGTTCCTCTAGAGACAGATGGGATTATGGATCCCCATTTGTTGTCTTCTCTGTGACTCAGAAATTTATTCTAGTCTGAAGTCATTCTGTGCCTTACATTGCTGTCTGCTTGTGTGAAGTGCATTTTGCCTTCCATAGGGCATGAATGCTTTATTGTTCTTGGCTCTGATGCTCTCAGCCCACAGGAAATGCTCAAGACTGCGTTCTGCTCTCCCCTTCTGTCTTGCACACACCGAGCAGCAGCCGATGACGCTTGTTTCCCAAGCGACCGCGTGATCTGCAGGTCTCCCAGCTGTTTGCAAAACCGTCTCAAAAACCTCCCTTCTCTTCTATTAGGCGTGGTGTTTATGGCCGGCAACGTTTATGCCGTCGGGGGCTTCAACGGCTCCCTGCGGGTGCGCACGGTGGACGTGTACGACGGCGTGAAGGACCAGTGGACGTCCATCGCCAGCATGCAGGAGCGGCGCAGCACGCTGGGCGCCGCCGTGCTCAACGACCTCCTCTACGCCGTGGGGGGCTTCGATGGCAGCACCGGTACGTGACCGAGGGGAAAAACTGCAAAGAGCATCTCGGAGCCAGCCGCAAGGATCGCGGAGCTTTGCTAACGTGCCCTTAGTGAGATTCCAGCTACCTTCAGCTGTGATTTTTGTAGCGAATGAGCCCAAGATTGGATTTATTGTGTGCTATAACACGCGCACATTCTTGACTCCTCAGTAATTGCACAGCGCACCCCCATTCACATTATTTTAGTTCTTTCAGTCTTGTCCTACAGACAAATAGGCATATTCGGGGCTAAAAAGAGCAATTTCCTGTTTTTCCTTGGATTTCTTGCATAGCAGCAGGAATCGAATGCAAACAAGGCATCTTGTGGGGAGTGTGTTGGGAGCCCTGAGCTCTCTATTTCAGTTGGTGATGGGTAGAGTACCAGGGTGCCCAGATTAGTTTTTAGATGTTTACATGGAGCCTGGGTTGTTCCCCCTTGCTGTTCCCAGCCATTGGTAGTGCAGCCATCCTGGGACAGGGACTTTGTGGTGCCTGCTGTCCTGCTGCCGAAGCGGTGGGATTGGTGACCTGGGCCCTGCCTGGGTGGGAAGGAAAGAGAGTTCCTGTGGTGCAGGAATGTGGGGGGAATTACGGGCTTGGGAGGAGGTGGAAGGCAGATGAAAAGTGCAACACCAATCTTTTTCTCTTCTCTTTTTTTTTAATTAGAAAACCTGTGTATCCCCTTTTTAACTAGGTCTGGCATCAGTTGAGGCCTATAGCTATAAAACCAATGAGTGGTTTTTTGTGGCTCCCATGAACACAAGAAGAAGCAGTGTTGGAGTTGGAGTTGTGGAGGGTAAGAAAATCAACAGTTGTTTCCATCTAGCAAATGATACTGACCCAAGCAGAAGCCTTGGCAGCTAAGTGCAATGGGAAGGAATGGCAGGAACTGTTCCTTAAATAACCTTTTATTTGGTGAAGATTTCTTTTATATGACTTAATGGCTGTGGCTTTTTCCATTCTCCTCTCTATCTTGAGGAAAAAGTCTGTGTGTGGCTCTCAAGAGCCTCGGACCCATTCTGCACATACCCGGCTCTCCTGAATGCCAATGAGGGTTTGCAGGTTTGGTTGCATTCCTAAAGTCTGGGATATCTCTGGAGTTCAAGAAGACAGTGTATGTAGTGGCCATCAGCAGATCAGCAGACACTGAGAGGGTGTATTTTTTCCCCTTTTGCAAAATCATTCCTAAAGCATCTGGAAGAATTTTATTTGCCTCATTTTTAGTGTAGCAATTTTCCATTAGTGCGATAGGTAGCAGTCGAAGGCACAATCCTTATTATAAGCTCCTCTTTGAAGTGCCTTATTTTGACCCATGTGAAGTACATGAAAGGTGTTTGTGAGAGATGAACTCAGAATAAATATTGGCTGTTCTCCTGAATTTGCATGCTTGTTTAAGAAGTATCTCCTTTATAATTGGCCCATGCACATGCTTGTGAACTATTGATAGCCATGGGGGTTTGCTAAATTAATCTATCACTTGAATGATTAAAAAAAAAAATTACCTGTGAGATGCATTTCTGTGAGCAGGTTTCCCACTGGAGGCATAAAAAATTCTTTTTCCATAGCTTTGCTTGAAAGAGCAAACAAATATTTCACCTGTTGGGGTGTGAGACTGGAGGAAAACTGTGCATATGTGATGGATATGAGGAGCTGATTGCATTGGTGTAGGGACCAAGCTGCAGGCTGTAGTTAATCCATAGCCTGTAGTTAATCCATAGTGCTTATCTGACCGTAGAAGGTCTGCAGGTACGGAAAATATCTAGGGATCAGTGGAGGCCAAGTTTTCCCTTGTCTTTGTTTGGTGCTCCTGCTTTGGTTCCCTAACTCATACCAGGCGGATTGAAACAGCAGGAAGAAGTGCCTGAAATATTCATAGAGATAAGAAAATGAGCATGAAATTGCCTATGCCTATACAGAAATGCAAATAAACAAACAAAAACCAAAACCCCCAAAATCTTACTCTCCAGTATGCCCCAGGACCTATAAAGAGCCGAGTGTGTTCCTATGGGTAACTTCATCGTATTTATCTTTGGAGGAACTAGCACCATTTGCAGATAGGTTGAACTACTGGTGCGAGGGGAGAGGTGGTGCGCGAGGCTGTCCGGGGGCAATGGGGTGATGGTGACGAGATGTGGGGTGCTCGGACAGTCCTCGAACCCCAGGTAGGGTGGGCACCGTGTTATGGTGCTCGAAACGCGGCTCAGAGATCCTTCAAAACTATGTTTGCAGGCGAGTATTACATTAACATGGGAGGTTGTGGCCTATTTATTGCTTGTGTGATCTTGTAGCTAATGGACAGTGTCAACCTTTGAGAGCTGACACTGGAGGACACTCTAGATCAGCATAGTGCGCTCCGATTTTTATCTCTTGTCCCAGGCCAGTGAGACATGGGGAAATCCTCTGGGGTTTTGGCTCCTGACTAAGCTCTTGTGTCATGATGTTTCCTTGGCTTAGCTGACAGCGTAACTGCTTAAAAAGACCAGGCTTGCTTGCGAATTTGCTTCAGATGCTCCTGGTGGGAGTTTCCCCAGATGTCCCACCAGGTCTCCCAGGGCCCCCCACAGCCGGGATGTCTCCTCACGTGGGACTTCCTGCTGTGACGGTGACGTAGGTCCCTTGTAAAGGTGGTGGCATCTCTTGCAGGCAAGCTCTATGCCGTGGGGGGCTACGACGGAGCGTCCCGCCAGTGCCTGAGCACCGTGGAGCAGTACAACCCGGCCACGAACGAGTGGAGCTACGTGGCCGACATGAGCACGCGGCGCAGCGGCGCAGGTATCGCCCCGGCGGGTCATCGGGGGGGTCTCTAGCTCAAAACACGTCGCTGTGGGATGACCTGCAGCTCACTTCAAGGTAGCAAAATTCATCTCTGCTTGCCCCTGCTGAGCCAGTTTCTCCCTAAAAGCTCTTGGTTGTTCTATTAAGCATTGTCTTAAAATGAAGGAGAGCAGGCGAATATTGGTCCTGTTGCTTAAAACGTGCCGGGGATCCTCCCTGTGCCAAACTGGCTGCTGTGCAGGGTTGCACACTGTTCCTTTTTAGTTAGAGAAGCTTTTCACACCTGCTTGATGCTTAAAGCTGTCTCAGTGCATCGATGTGGGAAAAGCAAATGAGTATCTTGGTGTCAGTAACACATGAAAACACAGCAAGAAGGCCTATGTCTGCAGTAACACTAATTTTAGTGATTTTTTCCTTCCTTCAACCACTGCTCTGAGCACTGCCTTGCCAGCACACTTGGAAGGGCCCTAACGTGAGCACCTTTAGCTGTCTGCAAAGCAGCCCTGCAATCTTCGCTTCCTCAGGTGTCATCCAAGCTCTCCAAGCTCAGGCATGGCACGTTCCCATGAATATGCCTGCGGGGAGGTCCTGCAGCAGGAGATACCATCCAGCGGTGCATCCTGCGGCACAGGGATGAGCGCGTTCCGCGCAGGGATGAGCGCGCTCGGAGCGCTCGCTTCTCCGCATCCCGATGCTGACATCTAGCGAGCATTCCCAAGGGCTGCATGGGCAGGATGTTGTCCCTCCTTCCTGCCAAACCTGCCGTGGTCACCAGGCGAGAGGGCAGAGCTGGAGACATCTGGCCCAGGTTTTGGAAACACCCCGGAGGGACCCAGGGAAAGGGTATTAGGAGCCCCTTTCCCCGTGCGTTGGGCTCACGCCGCGCGCTGTTCCGCAGGTGTTGGTGTTCTCAGCGGTTTGCTGTATGCTACCGGTGGGCACGACGGTCCCCTGGTGCGGAAGAGTGTGGAAGTCTATGATCCGGGGACAAACACCTGGAAGCAAGTGGCAGACATGAACATGTGTAGGAGAAACGCAGGTAACCCCCGCGTTGCGCTTTTGTGCAGCTTGGTGGTTCTTGTCCATGGGTCTTTTTTCTAATGTTCCTAATGTGCAAGTATTTAGTACTGTAAGGAAGCGATAAAAAGCGGATATTAAGTTCTGTGCAATGAGTGTGAATGTGGCAGGCAAATGAGTCAGGAGGGAGAGGAGATGGAGGGTAGGCTGGCCTGGATCTAACTGTCTGTGCTGCTCTTTGGAGGTGTGTGCGCCGTGAATGGGCTCCTCTACGTGGTTGGAGGAGACGATGGCTCCTGTAACTTGGCCTCTGTGGAGTACTACAACCCCATCACCGACAAGTGGACATTGTTACCAACCAGCATGAGCACTGGAAGAAGTTACGCAGGTAAGTATTGGGTGCAAGTGCTGGTGACAGAGCACGTGGCAGTCCAGCTCCCTAACAAGTGCCCCGCAGCCACCATCGTGTCTGGCATCACTCATAAACCTGCAGGCTGTGCCTCCTGATGCTTTGATTTTACATTTTCCTGTGTTTAATGTAGCTTTCAATAGGGGAACCAGTGACAGAGATAGCAAAGACAGCTCGCTCTCTGCTAACCCCTTGCAATATCTTTTTAACTCCATTGCAATCCAGGAGCTGCTCTGACCTTAAGCTTATATCTACCTGTCTATTCTTGTGACAGGTGTGGCTGTGATTCACAAACCCTTGTGACACCAACCGAGGTGGTGCGAGAAGCAGAAGTAAACTGGATCCAGCTGCGTGGCATTGGGAAGTTGACTCACCTACGCCTTGACCCATCTCATCGCTGTCAAACTCTTTGCGTGACAAGTGATAATGTTACAAACGCCATCTCGGCGGCGTCCTCTGTTGCGTGGCAAAGTGCAGATCCCTCTGGGGATGCGGTCCATGCTGGGCACAAGGTGTTGCTTGTTATCTGCAGTGCCATCAACTGTTCCTCTCCAGGGGTAGGTGGGGTGAACACTGTGCTTGGGCTGTAGGCACTGAATTTCTCATGTGAAACAAAACTGCTGTGTTCGGACGTGTGAGTGAACACGGGCACTTCGGGATTTCTTCACTACTGATGCTCCGTATGCATTATTGGTTGAACTTGCTCATTGTGCCTGGAGGGTGAACGTTACTACTGACAGTGGAAGCTTGGAAGAGCAGAAACGGGCTGGAGCAGGTGCTCGAACTGTGCGATGTCACCGTGGTCACACATTTGTCTTTGCCACTGGACTACTGTACGTGTTCCCGGGACGCTCGTCGTGCGGTGGGAGATGAATGTGGTGTCATCTCTTTGTCTGTCATCAGTGCCAATCCTTGCACGGTGGGAGCTGCTGGGCAGTGCCTTTTCCGGGCCGGAGTCTTGGCACCTCAACCGCTCCGCACGCCGCGACCTCGGAGGACACTGCTGCTCCAGGGGGCTATTGCTCCCGTCAAACAGCTACTGCTTGAATAGGAAGTATTCCTTATTCCTTCCCGATGTGCTTTCCATGCTGTGCTGAAAGCCCCCCATTCTAGTTCTGTCCAGCATTTCAGTGCCATTTCATAAGAGAGCATTCAGGTATCGAAAGAAATACATGATGGTGCCATTAATGTAGACACGGTACAATGAGAACCCCAGGTCACCCAAGTAGGGGTTAATAACAGAGATAAAATACCTCCAGTGTCTTAATGCCTCCCAAGGATGGAGATCTTGCTAATCAGTGTCATTGTAATTATTTAAATTTTTCCTGTGCTGAATGCGCTCTTCCATCAGGATGAAGAATTGATGAGATTACTCAAAACACAAGGAAACAGCTAAGTGAGATCCAGCTGTGGAGCAGCTGCCTTTCTTACTTCCCAGACCCTTAAAGCGTTCTGTGTAAAGGGATATTTGACTTATTTTGGGGGACACCTGTACTCCTGCGAGCCGTGGCACATTTTTCTAGACAGGGGTAGACTGCCAAAGACTCTCCAGCTAAAGGAAACCCCCAAAGAAAGCTGTTTCATCTCCTTTTTAGTTTTTCAGCTCACTTTATGCATTTTATTGTCTTCTTAAAGAGAGCTAGTTTCCCTGTTCAGTCTTTTTTCTCCGCCTGTGGATCAGCTGGGTTTTCTGCAGTGGGCAGCAGGATGGTGTCTGTGCATGGTGCTGCTGACTGTAGCACTTACTGCTGCTCTTCTGCCAGTTTAAATCTCCTCAGACTCTTCTTAAAAGAGCTGCCTGTGACCTTCTGTGGTAGAAACAAGAAATTCTTAAAAATTGTTTTTGGAGGGACCTCTGGCTAAATCACCTTGTGCTGCTTTTGTAGAGGAGATGGATGATATGTTGATTTTTCGCACTGGAGCTGGCCCAGACCTTTCAGCCCGGGTACCCGGTCAGTGTGGGGGGCCCGAGGGTCGCTCCTCTGCTCTGCCTTGCCCAGGGAGCCTTCAATCCTGCTCCTTCCTCCGGAATGCTCTTATTTCCAGGAGCAAAGGGAAACTGTAAAAATGGCAGTGGTGGTCTTGATATCTCACCTTTTGTTGTATGACAGGTGAGAGGTCTCGATAAAAAAGAAAGTCATTTCTGTAATACCCTTGAAGCGTCTTGCTTTGGGTTTTCTGTTCTCTGCTGAAACGTACCGAAATAGGTGTAATATTTGCTGCTCTCTGCTGGTGGACTTTTTTATTGTAAAAGCTAATGGTGGTGGTAGGAGGGTGCCTGCCAACTAAATCTGGCTGCCAATATGAGTCCAGAAGTGCATTTTGTGGTGACAAAAAAACAAAAACCCAGATGCACACACAAATTAAGTGTCCCCAAGGCTGGTCCACAGGTGCTTCCCTTTTCCTACAGTCCTTGGAGATATGGAATGAAATGGGATGGGCTGAGCTTAAGTCTCCCTCCTGGCACGTCGTCATGTCGGGTATGTGCCTAGAGCTAAGTAAGAGTTGGGAACAATTGCTAGATAAGATGCCCTGCTGTAGCAGGGAGCATTGCTGTAGCTAAGGCAAATATTGGTGTGAGACTAATAGTTTCTGTGGGTTTGGGAGAAAAGCAAACATTAAGTACTATGGAGATTCAAACTGGGAGTTTGCAGAATATGTCCTGAAGGGTGGGCCTGCCTGAAAGTTGGTTTATTTACTTTTTTCCACTGCTATATCTGCTTTTCTAACAGGAATACACATCTCTCTCTAAACCTTCCTTGCTTTGTAGGAAATCACTTTTTTGGTGCTTTTCTGCTGTTGTAAAATGGCATTTTGCACAGCCGTGGGCTTGCTGGACAGGGCTCGGGCTCACGGAGCTGCTCCGGCTGCAGCCGCTGCTTCCCCCGGTCCCGTCTCCCCTCCTCTCCCGTTGCAGTGTTATGCAAGTCAAGTGACCTCGTTTTCCAGCTATGCAATATGAACAACAGTAACATATGACAAACCAGCTGTATTTCCCCCCCCTCAAATGGCTTTTCGGATTTGTCTGTCCTTGGCGTGTGGTTTCGTGTTTCTGTTACTGAATCGGAGCACCTGAGCCAGATCCTTTCAAGATTGCCTTTTTCTAGGACTGAAAACATAGCGTTAACGCTAACGGATTTTACTGTAAATATTTTTATAAGAAAATTTAAAAGAATTTTTTGGGATTGCTTTTTATTGTTGTCAATGACACTTATGTTAAAATCTTAATCTAATTCTTACACTCCAGTGCAGTTCTTGCTGGCCGTGCTGTAGGTGTGAATAACTTGTATGTTTTCTGTGCAAGAAATTAAATAATTCTAAGGTCTGGGATATCTCTTGTGTTGATCCTAACATATTCTAGGTGGGACAGCAGTGGGCTGAACATTGGGAAATAGGTTGAAATCCATTACCTCAGTCACCAGTGCACTCTTGCATCAGTAGTTATTCTGAAATAATTGAAAAGCTTATTTTCTCCAATTTAATTTTCTTATGCTGCTTGTTTGCTTTATGTTTTGCTTGGTGGACAAGCTCTCTGGGTGAGATGGCGCATGCAGCTGTACAGAACCCCTCAAAT
Organism: Tinamus guttatus; assembly: GCF_059628265.1. Classification (NCBI taxonomy): domain Eukaryota; kingdom Metazoa; phylum Chordata; class Aves; order Tinamiformes; family Tinamidae; genus Tinamus; species Tinamus guttatus. The sequence goes on along the minus strand of NW_028289244.1, from coordinate 3,436,090 downwards.
GGCCCCAAATCGCCCAGGTCTTGCGGGAGGTTTTGTCAAAGCTTTAAAAGCTTTGGGGCCGGTTCCTCACGGTGCCTGTTTTGGATATTGAAGTTTGCAGCAGAGGGGAGCACGTGCAGCGCAGGATGCCTTGGCGTCGAGCAGCATGTTGTTAGGACAAGTTTGAATCAAGTCCATCTTTCCCATTTGTGCCTAATAGATAAATTGGGAGTGATTAAAACCAATTTTCTTTTCATTGAGTTTATCTAAATGCTTCTTCTGTCTGGATGTGCAGCACACTGTAATTACCATAAATCCACTTGCCAGCATTTGCATGACAGCACCACGAAAGCCTGATACAGTCTTCATGTGTGGAGACCCAGATCCTTAATATCAAGTGATGGGGTAAGCCCGTTCATCAAACTGACATGATGGTTCAGCAGAGAAATGCACCTTGTTCTTAACCTTTGGGATTCATTGCTCATAAAATTTCGTGACAGGGCAGGTGCCCCCTTGGCTTAACACCATGCCTGAAAATGATATTCACATAAAAGTACGTGGTTGCTCAAAGCTAGTGGTTGGGAATATGTTAGACATTATATCCTGGAAATGAATGATTTCACTTTTCCTTTTTTCCTCTGTTCTTGTCTTTATTCATAGGATTACTAAATTATTTTCCTCTATGGTGACAATAAATAAGTATTGAGAATGTTAATTTGTATATTTTATGTATAAAGAAACACTTTAAGAATAATGGAAGATTGTGAAACAATTTACCTGAATGTGAAATTATTTGTTTTCATAAAACAGATTTTGATATAATAGCTGACAGCATAATGTAATGATTTGGTTGACTGTTTAAGCCCAGGTTTTGATTATTTTATTTTATTTTGCATGAGCATGAAGGATGAAGGCCATTGCAAAGTAATCTTCTTGACAGCTGTGTTGTCCATTGTGACAGATTTAACTCAAGGAGCAGTCTTCACTGGCGTAGTTAATATTATAACAGAAAAATCACATTGTAGTTCCCAGGACTTTTAATTTGAATAAAAATTGGACTAATGAAATTTTTCTGAGTCTGTTTTGGTTTCTTCAGCTTCTGGTGGTGACGTTTGCAAGAGTCTGCATGGGTTCGTTTTGCTTCTTTAATTAAAGCTCACAGGGACCTGGGACTTCCTTGCTGGACAAACATCCATATGCAGCGCATTGCACCGTGGAGCTGGGTGACTTGGCAAATATTCTTCATTTAATTTCAAATTTCTTGCTCTTTTTGCACCCAACCCCCTGGTCCTTTGGGATAGTCCCTGGCCTAGATGCATCCCATGCAGCAGCAGCTCCCCTCTCTTGTCTCTGGCAACTGGCTGGTGCAGGGCTGTTCCAGGAGCCTAGTGGGATTTTCCAGACACTTTTCTCTATTGGAGAAAAGCTCAGCCCAGGAAGGGGCAAATTAAAACAAAATCCACTGGGCATTTCCATAAAAAGGCAGCATACGGGACCATTTCAGAGGGCTCCACCACCAGCTTGGTGGCGAGTGATTTGGCATTATAAGATGCTACCATAAGCAAGCCCCAAAATCACGTAACGACCTAGCGATGCAAACTATGCCAAAAATATTTGCCGAAGTAATGAATGTTAATGGTTGTGTTCAGCAAATTGGGAGAGATTTAATTGGCCCTGCTCTGCTGAAGTGCCACAATTTGCAAACGCGGCTGCCGTGAGCCTTGTGCTTCTTCGGCTGGGAATGGGCATCCTGGTTCTGCCAAGCACCCCCTCGCACCACCAACGTGCTTCAGAGTGGGTGGCCCATTGGCCAAAACGCCCATTGGCCACCAGGTTGTCACATGAGATGTCACCCGTGGCGGTCACCCTGCAGCACTTGTCAAAGTCCCCCTTGGCTTAGGCCAAGAGTTGCAGGGAGCTGGGGCTGGAGGCCACGTCCCAGCCTGTATCCGGCCCGGGGGAGCCCAGCGGATCCTCCTTCTTAAAATATGTCTCAAGACTTTGGCCTGTTTATAAAAGCATAAGTTCTTTTTTAATAGCTCTATTTTAATGATGAAACACCCCTCTGGAAAGAATACAGAGCTACTTAGAACAGCTCAGGTTGTTTAATATATTAAAAAAAATCAAGCAGTTACTTGTATTGTGTTGTTTAAATTCAGCTTTTATTTAGATATAGACAGACACAGAGTACAAGTGCAAACGACCGTGTCACCCCTGTGAGATGAATCATCCATCATTTTGGAGAGGTACGTGAACACTGAGGATAGGACTGTTGATAACTTACTAAAAGGACTATGGCTCTAATGATGCCTTATGGTTAAAGGGAACGAGCAGTAACTGTGACTGATTTGATTGGGAGCTACCTTAAAAACACCTGTGGAAAACCCCATGAAAATGCATTGCCTGATCAGGGACACCTGCTTGATACTTTTAGCTCTTAATTATGATCAATTGGTTCAAGCTGTGGGTGTCAACAATTTCACATGCTTGCATCCCTCAGTCCTGTTCTCTCATCATTTTTCTGGGGAGAATTACTTGTTTTTCTGTCTTTCCTTCTGCTTTTCCTTGGTACCTTGGAGATGGCCTTGTACCCTACATGGATGCTGCTGTCTGTAGAAAAGGCTACATATTTGAGGGAACTCCAGGGTGGCTGGCGTGAGCATATGAAGAAGTGGTGAGTACAAGAGGGATGGAAGGTCTGGGTATGGGGCTGTGTGGCCTTTGCACGAGCAGAGAAGTGATAATTTGCCCTTTGGGCCTTACCCCCCGATACTTCATGTTGAAAGAAGTAAGGGTCCCTCTCTTAAGTATCCTTACAAGGACATGATGGGTGGAGGATAGAATATCACAGGCTTTCTCTCTACTGGAGCTGCTCTTGGATCTGGATGTTTGCTGGAGCTCCTATTTTACATTTAAGTGGTTCTAGTATTTATCACATCCTGTTTGTCACAGCAGTGTTAGCATCGCAGCTATGGTCCCAGCCTTAATTTCTCTTATGCACCTGTTGCTAAAGGATAAGGAACCAAAATTACCCAACTCTATGTTTTCAGTGTGTTTAATGATTATTAATAAGTGAATATGTCTGATGATAACTATTAGTATGGTAAATGGCTCTTTCAGGAAAAAAAACGGGAACTGAAAGTCCTAACAATGTGCAATAGAAAATAAAATGCAAAATAGTAACTGAGTGTTTAGTGAGAGACTGGAGGAGCAGAAAAAAGGGGTTCTCTTCTGTCACAGCTGGTGTCTATCTGGAGATAATTTGGGTTTTGCCAGTTGCGTGACTGGAGATATTAGATATAACCAGACTGATTCCCCTCGAGTTTCTGCACACGATCTCATTGAAATTGGTGTATTTTTTTTCCTTATTTAGCTAAGTCTGCAGTGCCTCATGCGTACAGCAAATCTGAGTCAATGCTGAGTAAATGTATATTTTCCATCGCTTCGTCAGGGTGCAGTCAGTGTGGCAAAACCCTGGGGGTCGGTGGCCGTGGGGGCTTGGGGACTTTCTGTGCTAGGCTGTGCCATACGGATCGCCGGACTCTGGGGGTCAGCACAGCCAAATGAATGAGCACGAGCCTGGCTGGCAAAAGCTGTTTGCAGTGCGCTGTGTCCTGCGTTCTGCAGCATTTGAAGGCACATAGATATATTTTCCTTCTCATTCAGAGAAGCTGTGCAATGCATGTGCTATGTTTTGCATGTAGATTGGGATCAAAAATACTGGAATGCAGTCTTTCCTGCTCTGTTTTTCAGTCTTATGGTATGTGGGTCTACCATTTGATGACAGATAGGATGCTCTGCCTAAAATACCTTGCAGTCAAGAAGCAAGAGTTTTGGTGATCTCTTTATTTTTTATTTTTTTTTAAATATAATTCATTATTATATTTTTGATGTACCTGATGGGGCTGGGAGCAGTGCACTGAAGCAGGTACAGGGGGATTGTATTTTTAATTAAGCTAATATTGACTCTTAGGGGGTCTCGTTACCTCACTTTACAGTTCAGTTCTCAACTAACTGTTATCCCCAAAGACTCAGAGATTGCAATGTGAGTGTCGTGACACGTGTATAAAGGTCAAAAAAAGCTGCTAAAATCAAAGCTGATGTATTTCCACTGAAAGGCAGAAGCAGACCCCAGCTATCCCGGCTTCATATAGCTATTAACAGCTGATAAAGTAAAATTTGTAATAGGTGGTCCTATGCCTGTGCTGAGAGACACCTCATTTATGTGATATTATTGATGCCTTAACTCTGCAGTTCTGAATCATAGCTACATTTTGCCTTGTTTATATTCTAGAGTTTCTTGCTCAGTTTATCGTCTTGCTGAAGACAAGCAGAGCTGTGAATTGTAGACCTCCTGACTTTGGAGAATCTGCATCCCAAATTTGGCCCCAGTTCCTATAGCTCTATGAGCCCAACACTCTGAAATTCAGGGATTCATATCCAGATTACACTCCATAGACAGATTACAATCTGGGGATTGTGTCCATTTACATATATGGAACAATTAACACCAAACTGTATGACTCCATGAATGAGAGCAAGGAGAATTTGTTTGGGGTGAAAGTGATGCTGCAAAATGCAGGTTTAACATGTATGGGGAGAAAAATCTCTGCTTCTCCTAGATTAGCTCCTCTGGAGTGCTGCAATAGTCCTTGTTTTTCCCATAAAAAACACCAGGAGATGCATGAGACTTCCCAGGCTGGGTTCTACCACCTCTTTTCCCATCACAGCTTTCATGGAGGAAAGTGCCACACGGGTGGGGAGGACAAAGTTGGGGTAAGGACAGGATTGCTTTTTTTGGTAGCAGTGCAGGTGTATGTTGGCTTGAATGTCTTGTGGAATTACAGGTTAGGTCTGAGCTCTGTGGGAAACTCAGCCAAAGAGCTGGTCTCACACTCTTTTTGTCCTCCTAGCTGTGCTTCTTCCCATTCATTCAGAAAAAGAGGTTAATTTTCTGCTGTTTTGGTTCTCAGAAGGTCTTTGCAGCGACTTCGTGGCCAAAACTGGGTCAGCACGGGGTGTGTGTGTGGAGACATGACTGAAGCATGTCACTTTTCATTAAAAATATTCATACTCATGCTTTCTACGTCACCCTTTCTTTCCTCTCAGCCTTTGATTCTTCAAAATTGGATGGAAACGGGGTCTCTTGTCCGTGTTCTGTGGTCTATTGCTTGTGTATGTGGTTACAAAAACGATAATTTCAATTGTGTTGATTCTTGTAAGTCCTGGAAATATGCTTTGCAGGTGATGGGTGCAGTGTGGTCACTCGCCAGGGAAGGTGTGGGACCAACTTGTGCTGCATCAATTCTTGGACCCTTGGTCTTGGAGACCTGCAAGGGACTGCCTGATCTGGGCAGATTTTTGTGGGGGTAGCTTCTTCCTGTAATATTACTTATCTGCACAAAGTCTTCCAGTGCATAGAGCCAGCGTGGAGAATTATGAAGTTGTTAGATTTTTCTAGACAGGATTTTTGTCACGGGGAAAACCAAGGGAAGGGATCACCAAACACAGTAATTGGTGAAGGTGGGATTTGTAGCAGGGCAGTGCGATTACCTCCTAGGCCACAGAGCTTTTCTCAGTCAATTTTTCCATCTGTCCCCTGTCCCACAGAGCTCTATTAGCTCAGCTTTTATGGGATGAGGTCTTCATTCACATGAGATCTCTAGGCCGGCAGAGGATGAGGATTGGGTTACTATGTGCCACAAGGCTTCTTTGAAGCCTCCTCTTATTCTGTCAGAAACTGACAGAATGTTTACCCCCACAAGTACTGTCCGAAAGTCATATTAGTGGTGATAAACCCAGTGCTTGGAAAGATCTTGTTTTTAAAATGTAAATGGAAGGAAACTGCCTTTTGGAAAGAGCAAGTGATTTGGAGATCGTTGCTTTTAATGAGAGGCTGGTTGGAGTGGATCCTAAGTAAATGTAAAAGCAACAGATAAAATCAAGACCTTATACACAATGACTTCTATGTCTACTTAGTTTAGAACAAACAACCCTTTTAACTGAATATTTTCCTTGACAATTTTCATTTTTTGAAGCTACAATTCTACTGCCCAAATTTCACCATTTATGGCTGGGGTTATTAGTGGAGCCTGATCTTGTTTTGGGCTTCTTATCACCTTCTTGGAGCTCCTCTTTCTTCTGTGAAATCCAGGGTGATTTATGCAGGCAAATCAAAGTTAAAGCCAAAGTATAAGTTGCTCTATTATCTGATCACTTTTAAATATCCTCTAAATTGCTCAGCGTGTTCAGCTTTCAATGAGATTTTGACAGATTAACAGCTGACAATTCATCTCAGAGCCTTTGGTGAATCTAGCTTTAATTAACTGACATTTTTATGGTCCCTGCGTGGTCACCAGCTTCAATATAATTTAATTTAACTTAATTTGCTGGGCATGATTCTGCACGTATGAAATCTGGAGCCAAACTCGTGTTCACATCCCTGCTGCAGGCAGTGCCAGGGAAAGAGGCTGCTGTTGGTTACTCACAAGAGTCATTAAGAGCAGGTAAAATGTAATAAACACATGCTCAGTTTACATCTTATAGCAAACCTAGGCTTCAAATTTCAGACAGATCAGAAAAAATAATTCCACTTGCTACTCTAATGCAGTTTGTCCAGAGAGGTGCAGGGCATAAGCACATAAACCATATGAATGCTCACAGCTAAGTGCTAAAGCCTCTAATAAAGAGAATCAAATACATTTGTACCTGTATTAATTTAATTTCTTCCTTGTGCCTATTAATTCAGCCCATCAGAGGAGTGCTTCTGCAGTTCACTTGATTGCAGGTTAGCTCTATCACTTCTCACTCGCAGGTGGGGTTTTGCTAGTCTCTATGCCAAAAATGTGGATTTGCTAAGAAAATACATTTATATTTACATATATAAATATATTTATAATCTAAATTTATAGATCTATATTTATAATCTAAAATACATTTCAGTGATGCAGTGTGTGTGTGGGGAGGAAGCCATGTGCTTGTTTTCTTAGCTGTTCTGGTCACTGTGTTGCCAGCTGGAATAGCCCCAGCTGTTTTAGTAAGTTGTATTTTGGTCCTCTGTAATGGTGGGAAGCAACCACATTTCCTATAGTGGTGTGAACTGGCATCCCAGGATAGGATAGGAACCTGATAAGCTTAGCCCAAGACGCTTGATGACAAGATACCAGACTGGATTTGATGGCATTGCCATGTCCCTGTTTCTCGCTTTGTGCCTTGGAGGAATGTTCTCTCAAGTTGGTAACCTTGGTCACTGCTTTCTGTTTTTCACTTGGTTTTTGTGTTATTGCATGATCTTCCAGCAGGATTTATTTAGAAAAGGTAACAGTGGAACTGGAATATAGTGGAGTTACATCTAACTTGGCCAAGAACAACCTCAGGCTGGCAAGGCAGAGGGTGCTCACGTAGGCTCACTCTGCGAGGTTGCCCATCCTGCCATGGGTCAGACCAGCTCCCATAATCCTCAGATTGCACAGAAATTATATATTGCTAAAATTAAATAATTACATCATGTTAATTTTTATTTACAATATTACCTCAGCACAAGAAGGATTTAAGTGAAAAATCAACCCCTTGCTCCTGTTAGATGTAATGCTGCTTTGACAAGCTCTTAAGCAGGCCGTGTGAAACCCTGCCAATATTCAGAATATTGCAAAATGTTGCCTTTAACCATGCAGAGTTTTAGCACACAGGATGAAATTAATGAATCTGATGATAATGAAGGTATAACTGAATGAGATGCGTGTTATGCCTGGAGGCTAATCATCAAGTAATTCAAGTGAGGCTGCAATTATGAGATTAAGAGTTGTCTGATAACATTGTTTACCTTTATACAAAACAAAATCCAACACTTAATAAAGCAGCAGTAAATTAAGTTAGAGGAAAGTAAAATATAAAGAGTTTGTTTTGTCCCCCTTCCCTTATTTTTTTTTGCAAAACAGGTAGATTGTTAGTTGTATTTGGAAAGCCTGGTGTTGCTGCAAACTGAGAGGGAGAATAAATGAGCTGGGAGAAGGCAGGGGAGTCTCCCCAGGGTGGTGCAGAGCCGGAAAGGTCTCTGCAGACAGCGACTCGATGTTGATGCTCGGGCAGGAAGTGCTGCAAAACACCATCCTGTTGCTATTTATATTCTTGGCCCACATCTGGAAACCTCGTTAAGAAGCAGGGCTTAGAAATGAGGCAATTTTATCACTGTCATTCTCCTGGCACTTTGGCTACCTAGTCTAGGCTGGACTATAATGATCTTTCCAACAGATGACTTTGCGACCAAATTGCCCCAAAGATGCCCCAAATATGCCTGATGTTGTTCCATGCCCACTGTCCAGGTTTCCAGGAGCTGGAGAAACCAGCTCATGTTGCCTGTGAGTAGGGATGGGTTCATGTGACACAAGGAGGAGAGACCATGTGGAGATGAAGGGAATGAGGCTGGGATGCTGGAAAAAATATGAGGATAACATCTAGAAGCATATGAAGCATCTCCAGGTGCTCCTCCACCTTCAGGCAGGTGGTCAATAGAAAGGAGGAAAGAGCATTGCTCAGAGGGGTGTGTGAGACACAATTACACTGGAAGAAAGAGCAAAACCAGGGCAAAAGTAGATATGTTGGAAACGAATGACTTTGTAAATGAAAAACTCTGAAGAAACAGAGTTTTTAGCAGAAAATGTGATCCTGGCAATAGCAGGGTGGCTTTGTGGGATCTATCTGTGGAAACACCATGGTGCTGGAAGAACCTTCTTGTATTAAATAGAAATACAGCCCTATAGATGGGGAATCTCGAGGAGAGATGTGGCACAGTGGATAGGCTGTGACTTGGGGTTAGCCAAGGGTGATCCTGGCCGTTAAAGCTACCAGGAGAGAGATGGAGTTTTTTTCCACCACAAGATGGCATCAATATTGCAGTGAAAGATGGAAAGACCCTAAGAGAGCCTCAGACTGGAGGCCAGAATCGATTTGAAATGAAAACACTTTATAATTAATAGCAGGCTGATAAAAAGTGAACACTTGTCACACAAGAGTGTCTTACAAAATTGTATTATCTAAATGCTTTTTTTTTTTTAGCAGCAGTTTAATTTTATGCTTCAATCAGATGGACCTGTTCATCCTGGTAGGAGTTTAGTAAGCAAAATTTGGTTAGTAAAAAATTTGGTGGCTGTCGCTGGTGCAGACAGGGTAGAAGTGGGTTTTGGTCCTCTGAAAATCTATCAGTTGTCCAGATAAGCTGCCAACAATACTTATCCTTGTCTAACGCTCACCAAATGTAGATTCTGTTTGCTGTTCATTTTATGGAAGTTCTCATTAAGATGTTCTACTATTTATTTCCACCCCTTTTCAGGGCTCCCTTTTGGCTCTGTGTGGCCTCATGGAGTTTGTTTGTCTGACTCAATACTCTTGTTGCCTCTTTAACCTCCCTGAATGTACCACCTTGCTTGAAATGTAAATCAAGTCTGCAGTACTCCAGTAGGACTTTATTCCTATGCAAAGGGCTAAAAACATAATTCTTAATGATTTATACCTCCCTCTTCTTGCTGGTTTGGTATTAAAGCAGCAGTTATCAAAATGCCAATGCCTGGGGATTTGATTCATGGTGTCACAGGGTTATGTCAAGGAATTAAGAGATTTATCAAGCCCTAGCCCCAAATGCTTCCCTTTTGCTATGTTTTGTGACTTAGAGCTGCCAATGCCTTATTTCTACTAACTGCTGTGTGCATTGCCATGGTTTTCGTAGGAGTCATGGAATTAATATTTTTCATATTTTTACTTATTTTTTTATTTTAAAAGACTTGAGCTTCAGCATCTTCATTGTGGGTTTGTATTAGGGTGGAAACACAGGACAGGGGCTGTCTCGTTGCCAAATTCCACTGTAACCAGCAAACATGGGTGGCATCGAGCAACACAGAAGCTCTGGTTGGTTGTGCAATGCCGTGAGCACTCTTGAGTTTCTTGCAGCTTTTGTGAGTGGTCTTATAGCAATGAGTGTTGTGCCTGATCTCACACTTTGAACTTGGAATTGCTGGTGAGGCCCATGGGTAGCTGAGCTAAAGGGCTTCTAGACCTGGCTGCGATGGCTGCTTACGAGGCTGCTCCGTCTCTTAGGAAAAAAGAAAAAGAATTGCTTGACTTGACAAATCTTTTCAGCATGGATGATACTAGAGAGCTAAATAGGACTGTATGGGCACAGTGTGCCTGGACTTATTTATATATTTACTTTTAACCTCTCGCAAATGTGAGGGTAGATCCTGTCTATGGTGGGTTTGTGTTGACTCGCAGTTGCACTTGCCTCATGGCAGCTCCTGGCCCAGCGTAAGCTGGGAGCAGAAATATTCCTCTTAATTGTTTTCACTGCCCTGGTAAGTCAGCTTCATCTTTGGTCTCAGGCAGTTTGACAGCCCGTGTTATCAGCCTTATGTCCGGAATGGGCTGGGAAGAGCCCTAGTCTTTTGCGGTCAGTTCTGCCTCCCTCTCATCATCTTCTTTAACATCCACACAAGCTGACGTGGCATGTCAAAAAGGAGGAGAGGGCAGTGGGTGCAGGGGGAGAGGAGCCCGGTCCAACTTCCAAATGGGGCAGAAATTCGGGCTGAAAACTATAGCAACTGCTTGGAGTCACCTGTCTAGAGTTCGAAAAAAGAGTGGCTGGGATGATACTAAATTAGCTGGAATTCTAAGAATTTGGGCCTCAATGTCCTTGGAAATTCAGCTGGAGCAAGATGGAAGTTTCTGGCACATTTCCAACAATTGTTGGGACTTTTCTCCCCTACCAATTTAAACTGAGGTTCTTGAAATGCAACTACACCAAAAGATGGGTCGCTCCACAGCTAGGCAGGTTGTTGATGCCAGTTCCACATCAAACCGGGCCCCGGCAGGCAGCCCGGCTCTGCTTTTGGTAAAGTTTTCTCTTTTTTGTTAGATCAAGAGCTGCAGTGAGCCTGGAGCCGTCTCCTCAGGCTTGCTGTGTGCAAGACAACAGATGCTGCTTATTTTTATTTATTTATTTATTTATGTAAACCCCAAATCCAATCATGCTCGGAGCAGTGCTGCAGGTCTGAAAACACCACCCTGGCTTCTGGTTTCCAGGCATCGTGACTAGGTTTTAAGGCAGCAGAATGTGTTTTTTGGCGATGCTGCCTCTTCGTGGCCCTGGGAAAGCTGGTGGCATCGCTCCCTGTGGGCAGTGCAAGTCCCTGGGTGCAAACCCGAGGCTCAGCAGACACCCAGATGTGCACTGAGCAGCAGCATCTAGCAAGTAAGATAGGTAAAGGCAACTTGAGGCAGGTAAATCTTCTTCTGTAGTGCATTTAAGGAGATTTGTCAGATGATACATGAAATTCTAGTGTGAACCTGCGCAGTTTATTATTTTTGCTGTTTCTTAGCAGGTATGTCCTCTTTTCAGATGCAGTGAGCTGGTGTGTGTCACTGCAGTGTCCTGATTCCATCTTTTGACCCTGGCTCCTGGAGATTCCGAAAGAGCCAAAAATATCAAAACTGTCTTTCAAGAAAACACAAGTAAGAAAATGAAGTGGTGTCAGGCTGCAGCTTGCGGGGGTGTTTGGGTGAGGGAATGTGGAAATGGGGCTCCCTGGGGTCGCTGGATCCCTGCGTGCAGCTGGTGGGGCCTCCAGAGCAGAGGATGCCCTGGGCATGCAGGAAAAACACGTCCATCTTCCCCATGGTCCCATAATCATGATTAGGGAAATGGGGATCTCCTGCTGCAGACGTGGGATCCAAGAACCAGTTGCCCTCTCAGCAGATCCCCTTGCGTTGCACTCCCTTGGGTCTAGTCTTGGCACAGCTGTAGTAAACCTAATGCCGAGAGAACAGCTGGGCAAGGCACCATCAGTCTTTTTAGTGCCCTGGCATGATTTGTTTCAGCTGAGACCTTCCAACAAATCCTCAAGATTTTCAGCAGCTATAAGCTTTTTATAGCAAATCAGATTTCTGCACCCATCTGGTTGACTGGTTATAAACATACATCTCTCAAGCTGGCTTGTTATGTGTTGTCAGTATTAAAAAAAGGAGGAAAAAAAAAAAAAGTCCACAATGTGCAGTGGAGTATTCATCTGTATCTGCTTTTGATGACTTGCACCTCTAGCAAATGAACATAAACAAGCAAGAAAAGCACTTTGCATATGAAATGCTGAAGACAAAAGACCCGAAACACAGTAAAGCAAGGGGATGGTGTGTTGATAAACATCAACAGGAATAAAACCTCCTACAAGAAGTGTGTTAGGGGAAGCTGATGGTGAGCAGGGTGTCACCTTGCCAGGGTGGTGTGTTGCCTGTTGGCAACCGGATTCAAAAGCATTCAATTCTGCACATCCCAGCTCTGGCAGGGAGTAACAGTAATTATTTTTTCTCCTTTCCTCTGAATCTAGCTAGTTTAAGAAATGCCTCGACCACTGTGAGTTTTGGCATGTTACATTTTTGTGCACAGTAGGCAAGTTTGCCATTAAATGTTGCACTTAATGGTAGTATGTTGTTAGTAGAACAATATTGAGAAAGGGTCCTATTCACGGCTTCCTCAAACTCGGTTGAGGTTGCTGTTGCTTTGGTGCCTTGTGCTAGGTGTTTTGGGTGAATTCAGCAATCACGCTTGCAAAGAGTTTTGAGGAGGTTTGCAATGAAAATCTAACACCAGCGCTATGATCCAGGCAGAGCAGACTGGCAGATCTGGAGTTTAGCCCAGGACAATTGCAAGAGGACTTAGAGCTTAAGTCCAAAACCCTAAAATTTGTGCAGTTTAGGGGACAGCAAGGATGTGTCTGAATTGCCAACTGCTGTGCTGCTAAAGTGAAGGGCCTGGGTTAGACTCGCTGCAATCTGGTGAGACGACGTGTCTAATCCTTAGGTGATGGCTGATATTAACCTCTCTGCTGGTGTGTGTATGATTTTGGAGCATCTGAAGCAGAAAATCTCTTAGCACATTAATACAATTTATTGGAAGAACATTACTTCCACTTCCTGTGCATGAAGCAATGAAATTAATTGAATGGATGATTTGTGGCTGAGCCTCTGGGCTGCCCTAGCCCCACTCCATTCACCTTGGTACCTGTGGAAAATCTGGTCAAATTTAAGCACTGGCATCTCCTATGGGAAGGAGAGCAGATGCTGTGGAGGGAAGGTCACCTCTGCTATGGGTCCAGTACTCTCATACTGAAATTAAGTTCATTAGTGATGAATATGAAGGTAACACATGCCAAACAACAGCCACGATGAGCAGATTTCTAAGCAGAAATATGATGGTTCCACGATATGGATGTTTTCCTTCACATGGAATTAAATTTCCTTCAATCTCACCCTCCTGAGAAGGGGAGGTGGGAACACAGTGTCATTAAAGTTGTTTAAGAATTGTGCACGCTCTGTGCCTTTCATTTTGCTCTGTACAAATGACCAAATCTCCGTGCAAAAAATGGATGAAAATGGCCAATGTGTTGTATTTGGCCGTTATCTGAGCAGTGCTCAATGCTTCTCATCTGTGGCCTCCTGAGCACGTTCACAGTTATATCAGGATGTGGGCACAGGGTGGACCACAAGACTTGCTCTCAGCGCGTGGCTCATGGTGCGCCTTAACACAGATGTTATTTGTGGCAATCATAGGAAGGGGTAGGTCTAACGCTAAGCACCTGAACAAGACATAACTAACAAAACCGTGCCTTATATTAGCTATGAATCCTTTTTAGCTTTTCCTTTCCCTCTTCCTGGATCTAACTCTCTCTGAGTTTCATTTCATTTGCAAATGCAGCTTCCTGTCCCAGCCTGGCTTGCAGTTAAGCCAAGACTGCCCTTCTGCGACTGTCAAAGTGCTTCCTAAGTGTGTTTAGCTTGGGAAGCAGCTTGGCTCGTTTGGTACCCGATGGCAGTGGAGGTGCTGAGGTGTGACTACAAGATGATGTTGTATCCCTCGTGCTGCAAGGGGAAGTCGCGCTGCATAATCCAGTCAGTGACGTGCTGGGCACAGCAGTGAATTTTATTTAGCTTGATTTATCATATAGTTCTTACCCTAGGCTGTTGGCTTCGGAGCAAATCCTTAAAAGCAGGCAATGCAAAAAGTCTGGATTACAGTACAAAAACTCCCCCGTCCTTCCAAACACAACCAACGTTTTTCCCTTTAAATAACTCATCCATCATAAAATAGTAACCAAAGTGGCAGCATCCTTGCTGGCAGCCACTGTGGCAGTCCTGTGCTGAGATGCAGCTGGTACGGGGGGAGCCTAGTGAGACACGGTAGCGCCTTAGCTATTTATTTATAGGATCAAGATTAATGTAGTGTGGGTGCAAATCATGTTTATTTATAGACCAGTGATTAATGTAGTGGATGCAGTGACTCCTCTTCTGTAGGAGTGTGAATGAGTGTCCATAGTGGGGTGCTGCTCCCCCAGGAGGTCATTTGGGCTCTCTCACTGGACTGCAGGTGTTGGGTCCATTTTGTAGGCCAGAAACCAATCTTTTTCCCATGAGTAATAGCTGAAGGTACCGTGGTGTTTATCGAGATCGACCAGGGGTGGCAGGAAACCTGCAGGATGACAAAGATAGCACAGAAGCCATTTTTCATAGAATACCCTTCAGATTTAAGATATTTCCAAATGCTCTACAAATGATTCAAATTCTGAGCGTTTGGGGACCGTGAAAGTGAGTGTAGCACCACTAAACCTTGTCTTTGGAGGAGGGGATGGCAAAAGACTAGAGAAAGTCTTCTATGTTTTGCATGAATGTCTTGACAATCCAGGAGAAAGGAACTGTGGAAAATCTGGAGAGCTGAATGGGAATTTAAGCAAAGTACCATACAGCAGACTGTAATGCATGGGCTGAAAGCATCTCGCCTCCGTGCTAACACCTTCCACCAGCACCTAAATACCTACACGGGATTCGTGACCCAATTGATGCGTTGAGTTAACATGTTGTGTGTCAACAGTTGGCCATGGGAAAAACATAGGGTCTGCTCCAACAGATCGGGGAAGCATCTTGGGCAGCAGATCAGGGCCACTTGGCTTTGGAGCCCTGAAATAGCTATTTCTTGAGGTTCCCTTCAATATGTCCTGTTAATGTTTTACTGAGTGGGAGCAGAGCGTTACCCTTTGAAGCAGTCCATGAGTAGGTCAGTGGCTCACGATAGTATTAAAATAGTGGCCCCACTGCAAACATGACATTGGGGCAATTAATAACTTTGGGATTAAGCCAATGCAGTGAACCAGAGATGTGTTTTCTGCTCTCCCTCCAGCCAAGCCAGCAACAGCTCTGATCTCATGGGCACCTTCATCCTGGCATGGCCCCGGAGGGAGTACTACAGGGCTAGGTGGTAACAAGGACTATGGTGCCATAAAACAGACCATTTTCAGAATCATGTGTTGGGCCAGCTGGGAAAAGAGACAGAAACATGCTGCACTCGGCTGCAAGTTTTTCCATCAATTACTCTATTAGGGAAAAATGTGTATATGCCTTAACTGTGTGGCTGTTAACAGCTTCTCTGGGAAAAATCTCTTTGCTGGTGAACGATGGGGAATGCACTCTGTCTGGTGTGGGTAACAAAACCAACCCAGATGCAGTGTTGTAAAGGCAAGAAGTGCCATAAATGTGTTGTACCTGTTATGGGATTTATATGGGAGATTTGTAGAAATCAAGAGGCAAGTTGTCCGTGCATCAGAGTTTGGAGAAATAGGTTTGTACTTGCAAGAAGGTAGGGTTTATTCCAGGGTCATCCATCTGGGGAAGCACTTCTGGGAATCTCTGTTATCAGGGAGAAGATATTGGTCTAAATACAGAACCACTTGATCTGCATGGTTATCTCGATTCTCGGGGTAAAAATAAGTCAGGAAACACCTTCACTTGCCCCAGCAATGCTGAGCAGCCTCTGAAACTGAGCAAAAGCCTTCTGCATTTGGCTCGAGCAGATCAAAACTAATAATAAAAAAAGAAGTCTTTAGTAAAAGCTGCCTGTCACGGGATCACAGAATGGTCGAGATTGGAAGGGATCTCTGGAGATCATCTGGTCTCAGTCCCCTGCACAAGCAGGGTCACCCAGAGCACGTGGCACAGGGTGGCATCCAGGCAGGTTTGAAGATCTGCAGAGAAGGAGACTCCACAACTTCTCTGGGCAGCCTGTTCCTCTGCTCTGTCACCCTCACAGCGAGGAAGTTCTTCCTCACTTGGAAATGGAACTTCCTGTGTTTCAATTTGTTCCCATTACTCCAGTTGTCTGAGCCCCTTCCTCCTGAATCCACTGACCTGGATTCTTCATTTTCCGGCTACCCAAGAGGAAGGATCCTGGGGTCTCCTGGATAACTTATCTGAGTGCTGAGCTGTCCAAGGAGCGTTTTGTAATCAAATCTCTTTGGATGGGTTTAGCCTAAAACTAAACGTGAGGCTGCTCGGCCCTGCTTCTGCCCTGCTCCTCCAGGACCAACCTGGTGCTTCTGAGCAACTTTTCCTGAGCCCTCCGGAGGCCTTTGATATTTAAAGCTAAAAGTGTTTTATTCTGTATTGTATCCAGCTAATATTTTATCATTGATGAAAACTAAGTTAGTCACTTAACTTAAGGAATAATCAGTGATGGTTTTAGACAGACAGGATTTGCTTTGTGCTTGGAAATTTGGGTTAGCAAACTGGATACCTTCAGCTCCTCAGGTATATGATGGCCAGAAGATCTCATTTGATTCCTTTGAAGTGAGCTTTTTTTTTTTTAATATCTGTTAATATTATTTATAATCTAAAGGAGAACAACTTTCCAAATCTGTTTGAAATATTTCCAAGCTGCTTATCAGGATGCCGCTTTATAATCTAGCACTAATTCACATTAGCCAAGGGTTGCATTTCAATTACAGGAGCTACTGACGTCCCTTTAGCTGGAACAAAGTGATTTTTAACTAATGTGCTCACTCCTGCCAGCTTCCAGGGCGTCCCTCAATGTCTTGCCTCATCCATCTAACTCCTTTCACTGCAAATAGGTAATTTTTCGCTATAGGTAATTTTTCTTCCTCCCCCATACATCTGTTCTACCCTTTCTGTTGCTTGATGTTTAAAGCTCTAATATTTCTTTTTCTAAGCAGTACTTGAATTTGCCCTTGTTGTTTTGGTAGTGATGCTAGAATGAGAGCAGAAGGAAGGGGAAGACTTACATAAGGTTTCCAGAAGGCAATAAAAACAGATCAATCTTGAATAAGAATTATTTAAGCCCAGACTACTTGTATTTACTGTCTTATTGGTGTCATATCATCTTAGCATTTGGATAAAAAGAATTGTTGTGAGCTGAATAAATGTGGGAAGAGAGCAAAGAGTGTCTGTAAGTGAAATTATGTCTGTTTTTGCAGAGGACCAAGACTGATACCACACCTCATTCAGTGCAGGAAGTTGGAAAGAAAGCAGAAATATGATTTTCACCTCTTATTAGACACGGTTTTGGGGAAATGTCAGAGATCTAAGGTTGGTTTCAGCATTTTGTTAATCTAAGAGGTTCTAAATAAAATTATGGCTCATATATCCAAAATATGGTACCAAATCTACCTCTATTTCTTCTCCAGCCCTAGTGGAAAGAACTAGCATGAAATCCCAGTGCTTTCCTGGACCTTTAGGGCCAGACTTACCCTTGGCCGAAGATAGCCCGGCTCTGCTAAAGGGACGTGGGATCAGGAAGGTGCTTTGCAATATGTCGTTGGGCAGAGGTTAAAGTGATGGATCTCAGCTGCCGACTTGAACACTTGCTTGCTCAAGCACTTGCTTGAGCAGTGTTGTAACTTTTAAACTGATGTGATTGTATCCCAATGCTTAAAAAATATTGAGGTCAAATTTCTCCCCTCGACAGAAAAAAACCTTGATTAAGAGAAGAAATTTCCCCCTTAACTCAGCTCTTCTTCCTGGGTTCCCCTGCATGGGGCAGGACCTTGAGGGTGTCCCAGGAGCACAGGGAGATGCCAGCAGCACCTGCACCTCTTGGTCTTGACAGGGCTCACACAGTCTAATCGTGGGTGACATGCCCGTGTGGCCCCAGCAGCTGTGACATCAAGGCAAAGGTTGTCATTTCAGGGGGTTCGTGGTTTGGTGATTTGCAGTGCCAGAAAGAGACAAAAATGTTTCTTTTGAAGCAGCAAGAAGCATTTTTATGGAAATGGATTTGCATTAATGTACATTAAAATTTATATTGTGTTTTAAATGCAACTGTAAAGAAAGGAGCAATGAAGAGAGGTAGAGTTATCCTCCGGCGAGGGGATTGCAGGGGAAGCTGTGTTACATATTGCACGAGACCAGAAATGGGTCATGGAGCAGGTCTGCCCCTCTCCCCTATTGCAAGTCAATCTAAAATATTTCCCTGCATTTTCCTAGTCTTTTACGTTTGTGAGTGTGCAAAAAAAAAAAAAAAAAAAAAAGGCCACAGGAGCCTCGTGCACCATCCTAGCCCTTGCAATCCCACTTGCATTCGTTTTGCACAGACAGCTACCGGCTGCATTGCAAGTTGGTAAATTGTAGCAGTTCCAGAAAGGAGGAGTATCTTGTGAGGGTTTCCTTTGCAGCTTAGTTTATTTGCTTGTTTGCTTGGTGATTTCTGTAGCTTCAGCAACTTGCAATATCATCTTTGTTATTAGCAGGCATTAGCAGGATTTTGCGTGTTCAGCTCTCCAGAGGACACACACTTACTTTTGTGTATGCTCTGAGCAAATCTTGTGAAATACAAATTTAAAGACCAAAAAATAATAAATGTAGGAAGCATAATGTATTGGTCAGTCAGAGAATCAGTGTATATTTTCAGGTTCTGGTTAGAGCAGGGAGTTTGACTTGAGAAGTTCTTTCCCACTACAATTATTAAAAGACATATGTATACATATAAGACATACACACACACACACACATATGTATATATATATATATATATATAAGACATATATATATATATATATAAAGACAGAGGAGACCTTCCTGTCAGTTTTTCCTCTCCTTCTTCCTCGAAAAAAGGAGGAACACTTCTTTTTTATGTGCATTTCTTTTTCAAACCATGATTTCTGGGAATCTAGAGAATGCCACAACTTTATTAATCCTGATGAAATGCAAAGTGCCAGCATGACTCATCAGAAGAAGTATGAAAACTCTGAGGACCAGTTCAGATAAAACAAAGAAAAAAGTCTTTTGGTAGCTTTACATACTTCTTGTAACTTTGCATGTGACTTATAGCAATATAGTTGAATATCTAGATTCAAACCTGGGGGGTTTGTGTGCAGAAGGAGGGGAGTAATAATGATATCCCACATTCTCCTCCATTTATGGTTTGATTTCTCCTGGAAATGTCTAAAGGGATGTGTGTGCTTGGAGTGTGTGAGGGTGTTACTGGCCCACATTGCTCTTTTGCACTGAACTAGTTGATTTTAATAGCCAGGACCCAAAAACTTTCTCTAGGGATTTTGCAGCTAGAGGTGAATTCACACATGCTTAGCGACACCATTGCCAGTGAAAGTCAATGGGACATATGGTCCTAAGTCATTTAGAAGGATAGAAAAATCCCACTCTGCATCAAGATCTGGATTATTTTTAGGCTGTGGCCATGCCATAAATAAATTAAATGAAACCTAGGAGAAATCATAATAGAAAGAGACTGTGCCGGCATCTGGCAGGCAGAGCTATGTGAAGAAAAGGCTTTTTTTTTTTTTCTTTTTCTTTTTCTTTTTATTACGTCTCTTACATACAATTCCTTCCCAACTCCTGTTTTAAGAATAATAAACTTTTTTACCCAGGAGTTTTCTCAAGACTCAGTCCTAGTTATCAGCTTCAGGCTTTAGTGAGGCTCAAATCTAGCGTTGGGCCTCTCGTCTTAAGCAACTCTTGTGTTGTCAGGCATCACTCAAACCCCTGATTTCTCCCTTAACTCAAAAAATGTTTCTCCCCCACATTTCTTTTAGTACACTTTGCACTTTTCCTCTCATTTTCTGGCTCTCTTGAGCTTAAAAAGTATTCTGGGAAATAATAAGAGAAAAGATAAAGAGTTGATTTAGTGCTTAGCAAATATTGGAAGGAGATTTGTGCATGTGATTAGAATTTATTTGTTCTCTTCTTATGTAGCAGAGGAGGATTTGATGTAATAGCTAAGACTGTATGTGGAAGAAGTTGCTGAAGAAGGCTTTTGAATGTTGACAGACTATGAATTTAAAATTAGCAACTGCTAGTCATCGTTAAAGACTCTTTTATAGGAGAGGGATTTCTTACGAGAGGGTGTATGGCTACTGTTGGTGGGCAGAAATCCACGGCATGCAATTGCAAGGAAGGTGAAGTGTTCCAGGAACATCCAAGAAGTGAAACAGAGAGAAAAAGTGAGAAGTAAAATAAAAGAAGAGATTATTTTACAGCCTGAGAAGTTTCTGGCATTTCTTGTTTTGCCAAACAAGCACTTTAAGTCTTGTTTTGTGCCTGAGCTGGAGGTGGTGACCAGCTGCCTGCCTTGGAGCTGAGTTATGGCTTGGACAACCAACTCTCCAGGCTTTTTCTGGACTTATATGTGGTGTCCTAGGGTGATCAGAAAGGCCGGGCTCTTCTGATGTCCTGACCATGGTGTGGGGTTGTTATTAGCACGCTGTAAGGGAAAGACCTTACTGGTATGTTGTGAATGAAATGATGAGGCAAGGAGGAAAGAAGTCAGTGGTGATGGAAATGGAGGAAAATAAAAAAAAAATGGATATTTAGAAAAGGAAGGAATCCCTGTTTGAACAGGTATTAATCTCAGAAAGGCTAGAAATAAAAATAAACTTAATTTTCTTTCTAAGATAACATTACAACAACATAACTTGAAATAAATCTTGAAATGGCTTATTAGAGAGTGTAGAGCGAAGCTCGGACAAATTGTTTATGTATAAAGAACATAGAGGAAAATGGAGCTATATTGAAGAAAAATACGTTATTGAAGGAAAACAGACATGAGGTTCCAGTTCAGCAAAGCCGGAAAATGATACTTTCATCTCCCTGGCTTTGTTGAACAGGAAGGAACTTCATAATGAGTTAGCAGCAAAGAAAGTGCAGAGCTGGATCCTGGAGCAACAGGAGGCTGGGGAATCGGATCAAAGGGCCTGAGGATGCCCAAGGGAATCACCGCTTCTCCTTGGCTTCAGCAGGGATGGTGGGGCCGTGGCTCATGTGCCAACTTCAATAACTTTTAGGGTTCACTGCCTTGTGAACACCTAGTGGGTCCCAAGGGGAGGTAAAAGCAGATACTGTCACTAGGGTTAGAGTTAAAACACTGAAAACCCACTTAAAGTTGGAAGTCAAAGTGGAACATCAAAAGCATTTCAGAACTGTTTTTGTCCATTCATGGTTTTAATGGCCAGGAGAGAAACAGAATTGGAGGGATGAGAGAAAGATATAGAACTGCATTTTAACACAGAGATTGTTAGCAACGTACAGTGTTTTTGTCAAGATTTATGTATAGTAGAGGGAAGGGGGAAAAAAAAAAGGAGAGGCAGAGATGGAGAGAGAGTATAAGAAGCCAGATGAACTGTCATGCCCTTAAAAAGTGTCGTCATCCTGAAAGCAGCTGAAAAAAGTCAATAGAAGGCAATTGACTTTAGATAAATTGTCAAAAAACATGTCAATGCTTGAAGTTCAGAGAAAGGCCTCTTGACAATGGAAAGCTATGCTTTTTCTTGACAAAAGGCTGCTAAGATTATTAGTAATGCATTGATAGAAAGTTTATGGAGCAGCCTTAAAAATAAATGATGAAAGAAAAATGATAAAGAGCAGCTATATCACAGGCCTCTATTCTACAGCAAAATGACCTCTGATAGGGAGAAAAAATGGAAAGTAAATAAATGAAACACATTTTTCTCGATTCCTACCTTTTCACAATAACAAAATGCTATTATATGGAACATAAAAGAGTTATCATCTAAATGCATAATTCCTAAAATTATCTATCTAGTAACAATAACACTTGTACATGCAAAGCCTCATGGTGCAGTCTTGGCTTATAATGCTGTCTATTTGTTCATATGCCTTGTGCATTTGCCTCCTTCCGTGCTCTCCAAAAAGGGCAAGATAAAGCGTTTTACGCTGTTGTCATTCAATGCGTCAATCGAACTCGGTGCTGTACTAGACTACTGAAATCTCAAGCAGGACTACGCAGAAACCGTGGGTGGCAGGGAAAGTGTGATTCCAGATACATGGTAAATCAGAGCCCTCTTTAATCTTGCAGAAATTAGTTTTGGAAAAATGCCTGTGAAGACACTTACTGCTCCTGACAATGACTGGTCATCCCTAGTGAAGGTTTTCTTGAATCTTCTTCTTAATTAGTAATACACAGAAAGAAAGGATGCTGTAAGAAGTGGACTGCTCAAGTCCAGCAATATGAGGCCTCATTCCTAGGCTCCATTTTTGCTTAGCTTCAAATTCCTTAAAGTTAATAATGTGCAATGTAGCATTTGCCCTGTTTCCACTCGAGGTAGATCTGTGGGTGAGCTGAAGTCTGAGGGTTGAAGGACTCTAACCCAAGATGATTTATTTAACTCATGGGAGGTTTAAGAAGATTGAATAATGTTGGAACCATATATCATTTTCTGCATGAAAAATTAAGATATGTCAGTGGAATTTAAGTTACTGTCTTTTCAGTGGATTTGCATTATGATTAGAGTGTCTTTCTCTAGTGCTCTTTGACCTTCCTGAGCATGAACAAGAGAGAAGCAGGCAGCTTGTGTAAGTGCTTTAGGAACTCCAAAATGCAACAAAATGTGACTGTTACGAAGTGATATACTGTCTGCATTTTGATATTAAGTTCGAAAGAGTGGTGGGGAAAAATTAGCAGACAGGATTTGCAATAGGGAGAAGAGTGTATGTAAAGGCTTAAAGGTTTGTGCTCAAGGTGATTCTAGTAGTCAGCAAGAGGGAAAGAATTCGTAAGATAGCGGCAAAAGTCCTTTATGCCTGCTAATAAAAAGCAAGGAAAAAAAGCAATCTAGTCAATAATACAATATTTAGGGTTGTTTTTTAACCCTTATTTTGAGTTATGTATTTTTATTATTTTCTAAATAGTTGCACTTTCACGGGTTATGTATTTCATGTTTTTGGCAAACCACAGTCCCTCTGCTGAAAGGCATTTACCTTACGAGAGCGGAATAAAAAGCATCATTCACATGCCTGCTAATCACATTCTCTGATTTGCCAGCCAATATTTTTCTCCTCAAATTTTTGTGAAATGCTTAGCTTTAAAATCTCAACACCAAGCGCAACTTGTAATTTAAAAATGCTGTTTATTAGCTTTACAGTCCTGTTTTTCGATCTTACTCTTCTGCCGTGGTTGACCTAGTGCTTGCAATTTCAGGATCCTCCGTGTGCTCCTCTGACACGTGCTGCAAGCACCAGGGCCAGGCTCTATAGGAGTCCTTGCAAACATTCATGTGAGACACAACTGTCCCAATTACCAATTCAAAAGTTAAGGAGAGAAAAGAGCTGTCCAAAGAAAAACCACATCATATTTGAAATCTAGACTGACTAAGTGGCTTAAGAGGGCGGAATTTAATTAAATGCCTGGAGCCAGCCTGAACTGTCAGGAATAAATCTAAATTAAATATGATTACAAAGTGATCTAATAGAATGAGATAAGTTATACATAAATTAGACATAGCTTGCGTGACAGAAACAAATCAACAGAAAGTCCTTGGATATATATCAGTCCCAGTACATTTTTATGACACAGATCAAAATAGGAGGAGAATTCCTGATGCTGTGGCAGAAAGGAGCCTATAAACATGATTGACAAATCTGCCAACAAAAGCTGAGGCTGTGCAGAGTGGAGATGGATCACGCAGTGGCTCCTGTATAACATGCTTTTAGCTCCCGTGAAGTTATAAATTATAATGAAAAGGCTGTGTAGCTGCTCTGCTTTTTTTGATAGCAGAGAAGATGGTGTATTTAGATGGAGAATGTTGGATACAGAAATTAGATTTTGGTCCCGAACAGGGTGAAATGGTTATATCTGCCTTTATGCCAGGCAATATGGCTTGTAACCACAAAGACAAAAAGTTGACCAAGTTATCCATTAAATGGCAAAGCTTTTTGCGCTTAACTCAGGTCAAAGCAACCCAAAGGTTTGATCACTGATTAGAAACAAAAAAATTGCAGCCTTTTTTTTGTGTGTGTGTGTTGTGGAAAGCCATTGCTTTAATACAGCCAATAAGTGAATTAAGATGAAATCGGCCACTAAGCGATTGTGTCACCTCTTTGATGACAACCATCCGTGCTGGTAGAGCTGGCAATGGGCTGCTCACCTGCAATTCAAATGCCATCAGAGAGGATCCCAAGGCTTCTGCTGGGAGACTCTCAGGAAAAAGGAACACGCACAAATGCAATGATTCCTTTTGCTCAGCCTGTGAGCACATGGAGGTTCAGACCCCGTGAAATCGCCACTCCTGCTGTGTTCATCTTACCACCTGGCCACGCAGGCTGGCATGGAGAGTGGCAAGCAGCAGAGACAGTTGAACCATCCGCATGCCATCCCTTTCAGGGAGAAGTGCAATGATACCTGGTATTTTCTAGTCCTTTTCTTGCTTTTTTCTTTCCGTGGTGCAGGCCTGACCTGGCAATGCGTGACAGCTCCCTGAATCAGCAGTCCTGGCTGCACGATGAACAGGGGGATTCACGAGGCTGAGCAGGAGGACTGGAGGATGACAGTGCCAGGGCATAAAACACAGTGTCCCCTAACCTTGGGCAAGCAAGACAGAGCCGCCGTCTTCCCCAGCCCCCACCTAAAGCCAACTGCAATTTGGAACAATTATATCTTGTCCTAATTGCAATTATTCCTACTGAAGACCTCTTGTCTGCTTTCCCCGTCCTCAGCCGCGCAGTGTGCTGGTGGCAATGTCACCAGAGTTGCATCCACAGGATCCTTGGGAGCTGGATGAGCACAGGAGAGGGCACAAGGCCCTTGCGTTTCAATGCCCCAGGCTTTTGCACAAAATACTGAGCTACTTTTTTAATTGCCTTTTTTTTTTTTTTATAGTCAAAATCCCTTTCGTTTTTTGCATTCAAGATATTATTGGTTAAAACAGCACAAAGGCAATGCGTCAGATTTGCACCTGGCTTTGCTGGTGCGTTTCACCCAAGGATTTGCCCTTCAGTATTAAGGTAGAGGAGGGGCTGTTCCTTCTCAAAATGCAGGAAAACATGTTCATAATTCCACATGAAATTAAATTGTTTATAGCCCATGAGTCATTTTCACCACTCCTAATAACTAACGTCACTGCAGAGTTAACTATCCTTAATTCAAATCCCGAGAAAAGCCAGGATAAATAATTGTTTCTTGTCGGCATCTTAATTTTGCAGCTTGGCTTGATCTCTCCAGTTGCCTGTCTCATGGATCTACTAATTACTTTATTTGATATCCCTGCCTTCATCTGCAGCTGCTCTGTAGCTTTATTAAACGGAGCAGGATATCAAGATAAATCAATTAGCCTCCATCGTGGAGCGACATGGTCTTGGCCTCCATCACTGCTGGGTTTGGTACATTTTGGGTGTTTATTCCCCCAAAAAGGTGATGAACAGTCACCTCCAGATCTCCAGGCACTCAAGGGTAGAAAAAGCTGGATGTGAAGGACAGGAGAGGTGAGGAAAAAGCCACCCCTGGAGGCTCAATTTCCATTTTTATTGTGCTTAAAAAGGAAAAATCAGTTGTCTCTGTGTTCACCTGCTCATCTCCATAGTTAGTCCTAACCCAACCTGTCATATTTCACTGTTGTAGCACGTGGGTGAAATTATGTTCCTTACTTAGGGGGTCTGCTCTGTGCAGTGCTCTCTGTGCACTGGGAGATGTGCTGCAAAAATGTAAAAACTGCTGGTTCGCCTGTCAAAGTGAAAGAGAAGTTTGGGTGTAGCTTGGAGCACTTTTTTTGCCACTTCCATACTGTGTTAGGCTCAGATTTAATATTAAATAAATCAGAATTCATGAAATAGGCTGCTGCTTTTTATAGCATTAAATGGATTTTGAATACTGTGCTGAACTGACAAAAATGGCACTCAGGGCAATGATTGCACAGACTACGGACCTTTCGACTGCATTTGAAAAGGATTTAAATACTTTGAAAGTTGAATTTCAAATATTTGTGTAGTTTCTTTCCGCCTTCTTTTTGCCCACTTTCCTCCTTCCACCAAAAATCATGAATACAATTTCAAATATCTTGAAAGTCTTAGTGTAAACATATGTAAATTTTAAAGCTCTTTAAAAGGATATGGTCAAGTATTTTCCTTTAAATAGACTGTAACATCTCAAATATTTTTCTTTAAATAGTTGGTGACATTTTTGTTTACCTCTCTTCTTTGTGCAGTCTTCTAGAAGTGCAAAAATATAATCCTCCCTGGCCCATTAAAGCGTTTTTCCATTTATCAAACATTGATTTTTATGTGTTTCTAGTAGAGCTTGAAATTAGCAGGACTGGACTGATCATTAAAATACGAGTGATCACAGCAATAGCCTTTTAATATGTAGGTCGCTGCGTATGAGCATCTCGATAGCTCTCTGCAGCCACTACGTGGCTTTCTTTCTAATTATATGACAAAAGAGGGAGGAGGTGGGCTTAATTCCATTATTATCATTATTTTTAACTGGAAAAGAATGTCAAATAAGATATATTCATGGGAGGACTGAGATCCTAGGGCTAACAGATGCTGTGTTTAAGGAGGCTTTGGAGAACTGGGCTGTTCATGGACACAACTTGCTGAGCTCATGGCTCCTTGGCAAGAGTAAGAGCACTGCCCTTAAGGGTAATACTTAAAGAGCAAAGGCTCTTGCACTTGAACAGGGGTCAATTTTGCCTGATTTTAGGCCACCGTGGAGGGAGGAGTCCCAGAAGCCATCCCAACGCGACATTTCGAGCTCTGACTTGTTGGTCCAGCCGTGCCTTGAATAAAGGTTAAAGAAAAACATTGTACAATATGAAGTGAGTATTGATTTCCCAAAGGCACCTGGGAATTGCACTTTTCTTTTACTGAGATGATGTTACCTTTCCTTCTTTTTTTTTTTTTTTTTTTTTAAAGGCCATGATGCTCCTTTAAACCAGCGTCCTATTGCTTGTAGTGGTTAAGCCGTGAGTTTTTTGACATGGGAAGTGATGGAAAGTAGAGGATTATTTTCATGTTCCCTATAGTACCTCCCGCAGTTCGGTGTCTGTGAGATTTCATTAGCTTTAATGATACAATAAAAAGTATGAAGTGTAATAATTCCATAGCAATAGAAAGGGAGTGAGTCAAGGTGTTCCTGTTGTTAATGCACTCCATGTGAAATCATGCCTTTAAGTAATTCAGGAGGCAAAATTACAAGATACAAGGTTTGATTCACTTTGACATATCGAGGACCTCTATTACAGGCCTGTGCATGTGAATCTCTCTGCATGGGGATAATTTGGGTGTTTATTTGCTGCATTTGTCCAAAGTGGTGTAATAGATACGTGTGTCAGTAAGCTGGCAGATAGCTGGCTGAGGAGATCAAATCACTGTGATTGTGTGCTTGCAGAAAATGCCAGGGTGGATAATGTGCCTATATGTCTCAAAAAAAAAAAAAAAATAGTGCTGGGGGTGTACCAAATTGCATAAGGTAAGAGCTATAGAGCTGCACAACCTCTAAGGCTAAAACTTTTAACAAGTAGAGATGCTTCTGATGCAAATGCTTGCAGCCAACAGGGCACAAATTCTTACGTAATGACTTAGGGGTTTTGCCTGTGCAGCCTGCTCAGCCCTGAGCGCCTGTGAAGTTACTGTGAGCTCCTGGATACCCCTTGCAGAGTAGGATGCATCATTACTCAACTTTAACACTTAATACAGCCTTGTCCTGAAATTGTCTGCCCTATCACTAAATCCTCATTGCCATCCCTTTACTGCGATTGCTCCTGTAAAGATGATGACAAGCTCTTCAATGTATTTATCATCAAGTTACTCACTAGGGTAAGTGGGGAGTAGAACTTCCAAGGCCGATTTAACTTGTTTTCTTGTTTTGAAGATGGATATAATCCTCTATTTACAAAGTAATTACATGGTCCTTTGTGTGTAATACTTAGGCTGTTTGTGGAAGGTATTCATTATATAATTAAATGAATGGTTGCCCTTTGCTACATCTTATAGCAGGTAAATAGTACTCCACACTGGTGAGCCACTAAATACAGCTTTACCCAACCTGCAAATGCTGGTCAAAGTGACCTGCAGTTTTGCTACATTATGATTATGTATTCTTGCCATCTGCTTGTCTCTGAAATAAGCTCAGGTGCAGGAGTTTTTAACCAGACTTCATTAACTGGTGTGCTGAGGATGAGCTATATCGGAAGGTGAGGACTGCAAAGCAATAACACTGCAACCTGCTAACGCCTCCGTGATCCTCATATCTGCATGCGGTGCCCAAAGCCTTCACTGACTGCTTAGTGCATTCAGGACAGCGCTAACCATTTGTCACTGATTTAGGAAAAAAAGAGGGAGAAAAATGGAGGAGAGCCACTGCAGTGACCTTTCACGGTGAGCTGAAACGTGCTGATATTGGGACAAAATTATCCGGCGGGTCGTAGTTTCTTGGCCATACCCCGCTGTGCTAATTACCTGCACGAAGGCTGGGCAGATGCTCGTGGCTCACAGCAATTGGCACTCAGGGAAGGCAGCGCTTGTGGAGGTTATGGGGAGACAGGAATGGAGAAGAGCAAAGCTGGGAAAACTCAGCCACCGGGGCCGGCAACGTGTCCCTGTGGCTCGGATCACTGCCGTCCTTTCCCATGGATGCTTCTGTGTGGCAGCCTCATCCATGCTGCCAGATACTGTTTTATTGAGCTCCTTTTCCCCGCCTGGCCATTGCAAAGGGGGTTGGTTAGCCTTTCTCCATGTCCCTTCATAGCTTTGCAGATCTGTGGGGCACAAGCAAGGTGGCCAGTTAATGAGAATACAATACACTAGAAAGGTCAGAATAGTAGAGCACACTCAATATATTTTTCTCAAATGGGATGCATTAATATTCTGTGTCTTCGTAGACCGCAGCGTAATGTCAAGGACTGCAACATCTGAATGGAGAATAGAAAAAAAAGGCAATAGGTTCCCTTGACAAAGATTTTAATTGGAAGGAATAATGGTACAAAACTTTTTTTTTTTTTTTTTTCTCCATCGTCTCATTTTGGAAGATACATTAAACTCTGTTAAGTTGCTCGAAAGATATGTTGTTTTGAAAAAAAAACTACCACAACCAACAAAAACCCACTGAATGATCTGGGGGAAAAAAATACCAGGATGTCCATTCATTTTAGTGGAAATCAGATAGCCTCGTGTCTCTGAGATGAGAAGCCCATGGCTATTCTGCTCCTAAGCCTTCCTCACCAGGCTGCTACCGCTGAGCTAATTTGCGCATATCCTGGTCAAGAAATAAATTGGTGTTACAATTTAAAAGAGATTAGGTGGGATCAGATTTTTCAAAGAATTTGGGACGGACCTAGAAACTCAGCAAACTTCTTATCCTGCTGTATTCCAAAAGGTTGGCTATGGAGAGCCCCAGAGGAGACTGTGTAATGCAGCCAATTTTTGCAAAGCTAATCTTCATTGCCCTGCCTCAATGACAGCGTGGTGGTACCCACGTAGCTGCTGAACCACTGAAGAAATGCTTTAAGCCTCAGAAGTGTGCACTGCCCCTAGCTCCTCCCTGGTGAGAGTAGGTAACATCCATGCAGAATGACAGCAAAATGAGGCCACTTAATTAGGGCCCTCCATCTGCTTAGTTAATGCATCCTGAGCAGGCTCTAAGGGTTGTCCCCAAGGTCATGCCGCTAGCTGGTGCTGAGGGTTTCCTCGCTCAGGCTTTTGGCCTTGTAACTGCTCCAACGTGATATTTTTGGTGGTGCAATCCCCTTGCCAGGGAGCTCGGACGCAGCCACATCAGGCCGTGTCCTTTCTACTCCCGCTCTGCTTTTCAGAGCATCTCTTTATTGATTAGCCGAGGCAGGTAAATCTCAGGCTAACATAATTACGGCACCTTTGTTTCATAAGCTCCCTGGGCCTGATATATTTTAATGACTTTCCTCCCCTTTAATGGATATCAAATGACTCCTGGTGACGTCCATCATTTCTCCTCGGTGACACCGGTGGCTGGTTGCAGCTGGTTCAGACCATTCTGGGCAAGCAGGCCTTTTAAAGATAATTAACATTCACAAAAGGTCAGTCATCCTCGCAGGTCTGCATGCTGATGCTCAGATCCAGCGGGGAGGAATTTAACCACCCTTTATTCCAAACACAGGTTTGGGAATGCTCAGCACAGCACATGCATTTGTAATAGTCCCATGGAGGTACCGCTTGCACTGCCTGGCATGTGAATATCGAGCACCTAAACTATTCTGTTGCTTCTGCCAGCAAAATGCTGAATTATTTCAACTTCTGTAAGTCATTTAAAAATATCTGGTTTTGTTGTCACCTCCTACCTGCCTATCCACACATGGATCTTGTGCGTGGCCATACAACATTGCATTTAATTGTGCCCTATCGTGGTTTTGGAGTGAGTTAATCTACTCCCTTATCACCTTGGTCTACCTCAAGGGTCCTGGCTCGGCTGTTCCAGAAGTGATTTATAGGAAATGTCTTTGTGGGTCAGCTGAGAAGACTTTTTCCAGCTTGGTAATAGAAAC
The DNA here is from genome assembly GCF_059628265.1 of Tinamus guttatus. Classification (NCBI taxonomy): domain Eukaryota; kingdom Metazoa; phylum Chordata; class Aves; order Tinamiformes; family Tinamidae; genus Tinamus; species Tinamus guttatus. Next base: position 3,405,530 of record NW_028289244.1, on the reverse strand, counting down.
TGTGGTTAATGTAGTTGTTCCAGATGTTGCTTTTCTTGCATATGGATGTGAGGCCCAATGTTAGTCTAGAAAGCACTTTGTGACGTATACATATATTACATATATGTATGCGCTTCCCTGCCCTGGGCCTGGAGCTGCTCCTCCGTTGAGGAGCTGTGTGTCTTTTGGTGAAACGGTCTCTTGAACAGAATGTCCTTAAGGAACTGCAAGGCCTGACATTGGTGATTAGGTGGCAGAGTAGTTTTGCAGATAGCGTCTTTCTATTTTGGCTGGAGAAAATGGCTTGGTCTTTTTTATTACATTTTTAAATGAGATTGAGACAGATACTGATTTAACCCGAATTGCTGAAGCGAAAATGTCCTGGGCTCTCCCTGAGGGACGGCAGCTGGTGGAGATACGCGGCCGACCCGAAAAAGAGCAGCCAGTAGATGCTGCAGAGGGAGGCGGTTTCTGAACCTGAGTCTTCCTCCAAATCGGACCTCAGCCGGGATTTTGTGTGTCTCGAGAAAGCCGGATCTGCAAATTTCCAAAAAGAAGCAAATGCTTCTTTTCTCTTGCCGCAAGGGTAGTTCATTAATGTTGCTTTTCTGCATGCTTTGTTATTCCAGAGCTGCATGTTTATCAGCCTCTTGGAAAAGCAGAAAACGTGTGTGGTTTTTGTGGATTAAATGCCACTTTGATGATTTGTCAACTAAAGCAAGGAAAACAAGCAGAAAAATGTAACTGTTCACAGGGTTCAATAATTTGACTAGCAGGCAGGTATCTCTATGGCCTTTCTTTTTTTCCTGATTTTCAGTCTGTACCCCATGGGCCTCTGCAACGGCCTCAGCAGAGGCAGCCCGGGAAGGTGGCCGAGCTGTTGGGGGCCTGTTGAGCTCTCCAGAGGTTTCAGCTCTGGAGCACCCCTCTTACTCCATCAGTCATGAGAGCTGTAGCGCTGGATGGACAATATTAAATTCCCTTGCATAAGGATGCCCAAATCTGCGAAAATGTAGAATCTCAGCCCATTTACACACGTTGCTTCTATTTAAGCTATCACTAGAGTAATCCTTCAAAGCTGCTCAACACAACTTGGTGACTTCAGCGAAGTCCTGGGTGCTGTTGGCCAACATGTCCCAGCAGGATTAGGAGCCGGGTCTCCAATGTTGTACCACTCATGGGCATTGCTGTCTCCATCCCAATGACTGCTGATATCGATGGCCTTGGTCTTGCTTCAAAAGGTCGTCGGCGAAGCTGCAAGGATGAGCAGGGCTGTCTTTCGCTCTAAATATTGCAGCATATTTCCCTGCCTTCTCCCCACATAGTCTGCTTATGGAATTGTCACTTTTTTGACACTAACAGATGGTTCTGAGTGGCTGGCATCTGCAAAATTTGGGAGCAGACTGAGGAAATTGATAACGGCCGATTCCTGCAGCAGATGGTTTATAGGCAGATTTCTGTGTAAACTGACAACGTTGAACTTAAAGGGAAGTTTCCAATAAGCCCACACATTTACAACTATGATTACAACATTATTTAGATGCTGAAAAATGGATCTAAGCTTACCATAAGCATTATGTAGTGTCTAAGACAAAGGTTAAGAAAGATGGATTAGATAATTAGCAGCACTTTATTAGCTTTCCACCACATCTGCACGGTGCTCTTACATAAACATACCCTGCCCAAAGTTGCGATGATGATATGTTAATATTTATCATGCAGATAAGGGAGAGCTCCATTTGTTTTATAAAACACAGTTTGTTCAGATTTACAAATGCCATCTAATGGAAAATTCTACAGAGTAAAACTGCAAAATAGTAAAAGCAAGCCCCAAACTGTGCTGTGCGGGTTCCAGCCTTGATTTTCAAGCTTGGTCTAACACAAGTGGAGCAATATTTCATGTCCTGTTGGGAATATGCTGCTCTGGGCTCTCTTGCTGCTTTCTAGGGTTCATGTTGGTGCCTCTGCATAGTTAAAAATGTGCATTTTTAGACAGCAAACTGAATGGTGCCCTGCACAGCGTGGTGTCGGGTGGGGGATCCCTTTGGCAGATGCTGGCGCATAGATGGGTGTTGCTGTGCTGGCTTTGCCACCACCATGCACCAAGGGCAGACGTGACATTGAATTTGTCTGTAAACGAATTTGCAAGTGCAAAGGGTGAGGTGCAGCACAAATGAAACCCGGGTGGCTCCTTCCCCTTGGTCCTTCTTTGGCTCTGCTCCCTGGGCCTGGTCCTTTGGGCTGGAACTTATGTCCTGGGATGGCTACAGAAACATTTCCAGAGTTGCCTTTTGTTTCCTGCAGTTATATTTGTAAATTGGGCCGCTCATCCTGTAGGCAAAATTGAAACGGCTTAACTAAAGTGGATATTAAAAAAAACAAACAAAGAAAGAAAAACACAAAAACAATTAAAATTGGAGCAAAATCTCTCAGGGAATAGCAATTTAACTTAATTCGGATCCACTGATTAAATTGGCCAAAGGGCCTATCTGGATATTAAAAGCCACCAGCATTAATTAAACAAGACATGCAGGAAAACACGTGGTTTGTTGGTGTCTGGCAATGCAGAACTGCAGTCGGTTAAAACCCTTGGAGCTCCTTGCCCAATGCAGAGGGCTGCTCACTTAGACCCTTCCTCTGAAGCCCTCTTTCTTTTCGTTCTTTCCTGTGTTTTATTTTCTAAAGAAACACTTTTTTGTTAATCACCACAGTGGTACTGGGGCGGGTGGTGAAGATCTCACAGGAGCAAAAGCTTCAGAACTATCTTTTCTCTGATTGGAATTTTTTTTATGAGCTTTTTCTGTAATATTCTCAGCTCTTGTTCTGATATAGACATTGTGATTGATGTGCAATTTTCATGGGATTTGAGTAAATCTGACGATTCAATATCAACCTGAAATTGCAATGGTAAACACAGAATTGAATTTGGTTGCAACTATTTGTATCTCGTATCAGATTGTGGAAGAGAATTGTCTGCCAAAGAAGATGAAATATCTAAATTTTTGACGCCCTTTAATCCTTATTGATTCTCTTTTGCTTGCATGAGATTCCTTCTGTGTACAAAAGCAAACTTCTTGCACATTAAAAATGTATAAAAATGCCAAGATTGGTTTATTTACATAAATATTTTTCCCTGCCTACTCTAGATTATTTTTCGGTGCAAATCACTGTTTCCTGTATATGTAGTGTTTATAACGATCCACTACTACATTATTACAACTTCTGCTCCAAGGGATGAACTATTTCTATAGCGATTCCCAGAGAAACAGGCTGCTTCCTAATCATGGCTCAAATCATAGGTAATTTGCTTTTTACTTCTGTCAATAAAAATGAGGGATGCTTGCTTTTTTTTCTTTAATTTATTGGAATTTTCGGGGAGGGAAGGGGAAACTTGGGCTGATTTTTAGGCAAAGAAAGAGGAAAAGCCTCCTAGTAGTGACACTGTGCTACAGAAACAGGGTAAAAAAAGGGCTTTTCTGGCACATCAGTGATGGTTGCAGTAGTTTGGTACCCTTTAGGTGTTTCAAAAGAAAATATTCATGGGCACATCCATTGGGTAGAAGCATTTCAGGGGATTTTTTTGCAAACAAGCATTTGCTTGAACATCGTGGCTTATGCCCAGGGTTTTGGGTACTTCTTGGGTCGGCAGGTGACCAAATAGGTACAGATACAGATATTTAGTTATGGCATGCTGATGCATCACACAGAGTCACTAGTATTGTACAGGAGCCTTGTGCTATAGCAAAGTATCAGCAGGTTAGCACATAAACTCTGCCACTAAGAAATTCCAGTTGTAATAAGAAATTTGGGCAGACTGACGCAGTGATCATTGAATTCTCTTCTGGGCTCTTCATAGTTGCCTTAAAGGGGGCATATTAAAAGGGCAGCCAGTTCCTATTACTTTTAGCAGTCTTCAAGGGCTGCTTTCTGACTATTGCAATGAGTAACACAAAGGAAATCTTCATTCAATTTTCCTGTTTCCTTTTTCTAACCCACCAATTCCCTTGAGCACTATGGAATTGAAGAGCATCTCTGGCTGATAGCAACAATAATGCAACTAAAAGCCCTTTTAAAGTTGCTGAAAGTTTTGCAGTTCTTTTTAAAAAAAAATAAGGAATATTGTTCTTTGTTAGTGAATGAATTTATGTTTTTAATAAATAAATATTAACATTGCTCTGGCTGGCCTCTGCTCCAAACCTCAGGATTTTTGCAGGATTTTTTCCCCATCTCAGTAATGGGCTGGGTCGATTCCACGGTCACACGTCCACACACAGAGTCAGAGGGGTTTCATAGCAGCAAATGCTTCTGGTAATCCTAATTTCTCCTTCTTTAATGCTGCTGCTCCAGTGCAGCTCCCAAACAGCTGCTTTCTGTACTCAGATGCTGGTGATACGTGTGATCAATAGATACAATTGGCTGTGCTTCTGGAGTCTCAAAAAGATGTGAATTTAGATTTATTAGAGCAGGTGATAATTAGCAATTAATTATTAAGGGAGCTTAGTGACAGGTAAAAGCTATTTTTGATATGTAGAGATATAGTCAAGTAACTGAAATATATATAAAAAAATCTATATATGTATATGTTTATGTGTGTGTGTATATATATATATATTTATTTAACTATTTTGGCTCTGTAATGTTATCTCTCAGGGTGATGTTTAGCCCTGCTTCCTCCTTTCTTTTCACTTGGCATCTTTAGATTATGGAGTGCAGGATCAAAACCAGGCTTGGCTTGATCCCTTGGCCTGAAGCAACCTGATAACTGAAAAAAATATCAAACTACTCTTAAAGTTGGGAGAGTAAAGTGGGTGCCAAGTTGTCATGGTTGAAAAGACAGAGTTTCCTGGGGTTTCCTCTTTTCAATCATTAAAGAGGATTTTCACTGTACAAAACAGATCTAAAAAAAAAAAAAATCAAAAATCCTCTTCCATGATGCATTTATCATTGCAACTGTAATAAACCAAGCAAAATGAAGATTTTTTTTAACACAGAAGGCTTAAACAGCTATTTAGAGTGGTAGGGTTACAGCTTTGTTCTCTTTTCCAAAAATAGGTCAAACACATTGAAAAAAAAAAAAAGTGCCCTAATGTCACTTAATCATCAGATGCTGATTTTGCTGTATTAAATATTCCAGGCTTTTCATCCTGACGAGGGGCAGGGAGGTGCAGGGTGACCCACATTACAGCACTTGCAGGGGACCAAAACCACCCATGGCTAAAAACTGCCTGGGTTTCTTTGCTCTGCCCTATCCAGTGCACCTGGATTTTGGAAATGTAACAGGTTTATTGGGAGCAGCTATATAAATTTCTCTTAAATTCAGTGAGGCACCTCAGGACAGAGCTGCTTTGGACTGCGGGGTTTGCAGTGCCTGGACAGGAGTAGGGATGCACTGAGAAAAATAAATGTGAATTTAGCAATTACATTTCAGCCTATTTTGCAATCCTGGGCATGCACCAATGGAGCTCATGCAGGTTTCTTTTGTCTGCTGTGGGAAGCACGAAACAAATTATTTTGTGTCCAAAGTTGGTAGTAGAGCCTTAAGGGAATTCTAATTAGAGAGCTAATGTGCACTTTCCCAGTGATTAGGTAAACACATTTTTTTTTGTTATTTATAATAGCTTCCATCAACGGATGCAACTAATTACAAAAATGTCCCTTGTAGAAACCATTTACAATTTTAATTCCAATTATTTTTTGATAATTCAGAAAGAGTTTTTTCCCCCTACTATTCTTCAGCAAGCCGAAAGTTAATCCATTCATTAACACACTGAATGGCTGATTTGAAAGCAGTCATGGATTACAAAGTCAGGCTGAAGGTGAAAAATAGGACTGTGTTGTGCAGAAAGTTGGGGAGGAAACAGCTAGCGGGGGGAACCCAATAAGTCATCGCTAAAAAGGGACTCATCTGCAAAGCTGAAGCAGCAGCACGATGCTAGGTTTGTAGCATGAACACTCCTATAGGGAATGAACCCTTTGGGAATGGCACTGGTAGCAAAACAGGGACGTGCATTTGTCCCCAAAAATCCTCACAGAAATTTCTGTAGCTCAAGGACCTCTTTTTTAGTGGGCGTCAGTCGACTCATGTTAACATCCACAGAAAAATTCCCGTTAACTACGTGGGAGCGCAATGAGCTTCAGGAGGAATAAAAGCTGCAGCTTGTCCATGAAATCACTCGGTGCGAGGAAGAATGGGCGTTTTTCCCTGGATTGCACTTTCCTTGCTCTCCATGGATGGGTGTCAGGGTTGAGCTCTGGCTGGAGGCACCAGCAAACCAGGGAACTTTGGGCTCATCTCTAGGACAGGCACAACTGTTACTCTGAAAAGTAATTCCGATGTGTTTTTCTGATACCGATGCATATAAGATCCTACCAAAGTTGCTTGCAATTTCATATACCAAACTCCAGACTGAGAGCCATATAGAAGATGTTTATAGATTTCAGCAAGAAAAGCGCTGATTTCTGTGCATTTCTTCAGGCAATGCATTCCGAACCTCTTTTATCTTTCCCAAATATATGTTTAAATATAGTTTTCCAAAGCTACCTTCAGCCTCCAGAAAGGAACTGCTGTGGGGATGGGCTCCCCAAGCCATCAATGCAGCATTTAGGGGAAAATGCAGTTTTAGCCCCATCTCTGAGGGGGCGCCCAAATGAGGCACCAACCTCATTTCGTGGCCTTGACCTTTGCTGGACTTAGCAGTTCAATTAAAGTGGCAAAGGCAAAAATTCTTGAATTTTGAAGGTTGTAGGTGAAAACAAGGTTCATCCTTCAAATCGTGCCTCGGGGAACTTCAGCATGTGCCTAGCAGCCTGAAGGCAACGGGGCAGCTAAAACCCTGTGATTTCAACAAAACCCTCCGAGCAATGGGCTGGGCTGGAGCCTTGCCCTGGTTTTAACAGGATTTCAGGTTGCTCAATTAGCAAGGTTATTAATTAATCAATTATGTAATGGGATGAGCAATCAGATATCTCATTCAGCAGTGATAGGATGCATTGACAAAACTTAACTAACTCCCAAACTTAGGGACAAGAGAAAGAAAAGGCAGGGGAGTTGGAGGACAGCAGCGAAGACCTGGGAGCAAAGGTTTCAGATTAGGGGTTCAGGTCTTCTTCAGGATGAAGATCTGAGCTCTGTAGAGCCCCTGGCCTTGCTCTGAGAGGCCGTACGTGCTGGTTTGGGTAGACTGACCGAATAGCTGATACCCGCAGATGCTGTAGCCAGATGACCAAACTGCTGCACTTCGGCTTGCTAAAAGAAATGCATGGAAGTGGGGATCCTGTGTCCCCCTCCGAGTTATGCTACCCATGGCTGCGAGGAGGCTTTTTGTTTTCTTTTGGATGCCATCATCCAGCGATGTGTGGGTTTTTTTTTTTTTAATTAACTATAGGCAAGAAAAGGCAGTTATTATCTGGCAGGGAAAATCCATTTAAGTTTTCTTTACATACTCTGTGTGCCCAGCTCTAGCAGGGAATTGCAGGAATTTATAGTGATCGGCTGCAAAAGGTACTGTTGGAGCCCCGGAGCTGCCAAGCCCCTTATCTCTACCTAAACTGGATGGGGAGGGAGGTTTTGCAGCCCTTTAATGCACACATTAGAGCTATACATATACAGTGCAGGCGAGGACCAGCTCTGCTGGCTGCACGAATGGATGCATCTGATCCGAGTTTTCCTTCCATGGTCTTCAATGGAAGCAGGGTCTGTCCTGAATAAATACAATATAATGAAAACATATCAAATATATGAGAATATGTGCGTGTAGCAACCCACCTTGACATCTGGTGCCGCTGAAGTGCTTAAATACGAATACGCCAACACTCCAAGCTGCTCCAGAGGGCTCGGCAAAGGGCAAACTCATTTGTTCTCAATGTCAGGTAGGGAGCTGTGTTGCAGGTCAGGATGTGGAGGGCCAAAAATTGAAGCAGCTTAATGAATGTGATAAATTCAATAGAATTTTAAGGCAGGTTCTGGACAGCTCTTGACACTAGATGTTTTTCCAGGGATCTTGGCAGCTCAGCCTTTTGCTCACTGCATGGTGGCTTCTTAGACCCATAGTCAATGTAGTAATAATAATAATAATGAGGCACAAATAATACTGATAATAATAATGCCACAAGTCTCCATGATTGCTCTCATTCAGTCCTGACCTATATATAAAGCAGTCCCTGGGGCCTTGTTTCTTCATGAGGACATGGATTTGCCCTTTTATATCCAGCCTGGTGATGAAAATGTCTCCTGGATTTTGGGGTTTGGGAAAAAAAAAAAAAAATCCTCCAAGAAGACTGATCCCTGGGTTGTCTATTACTATAGTGAAGAGAGGGGCTGCAATTTATTTGCTCAGACAGAGACACAAAACTAGGTATTTGTAAGGAATGGTGGCTTTCTCCCTCAGTTGTATTCAATTAATTTTGTCTCCATTTATAGTGTAGCTAATATTAATGTGACTATGTATGGAATTGTCCTGAATGACTTCAGGAGACAAGTACGAAGGAAAAAAAAAATCAAGATTTGCAAAATAGCAAACTAGGGAAGAAAGATTGAAAGTCTCCTCTTCAGACTAAAGTTCTGTGCTTTTTTTTTTTTTAAGTCTTGGCTTTTAATTTGGTTTAATTTCTGCATTTCTGAAAGGTTACATTTCAGAATATTACATCATTTCTATTACATTACAGCCCTTACACCAACTTCCCAAATTTCAGCTCATATTGAGCAGAGCTAGAGGTATAAACCTCCAATACAAAAAGCCATCCAGTCCCACATGTTTAAAATGCTGACTCTGGGTCCTGCAGTATTTTTGATCCCTAAAGTTTAATAAATGTCAAGACAGGCACGTGCGAGAGTCGCAGACAAATTAAAATTTATTGAGACAGACAAAAATGCAACTATTCCAGACTACAATTAAGCCTTTACAGTCAACCAAAGATAGCAAAATGTTCACATTCCAGTTAAGTCCTTATGGAAAAAGCATTCAGGAGTTGCTATGCAGGGCTACTTACTATGACAGTCTACATCCAGCTACAGTAGGGACATCAAACTGAAACACGGAATATTTGGATCTCTCCGTACAGCTCTACACATTCAACAGGACCGGACATCAACAGCATTGAGAAAAGTATAAAAAGACCAAAAACCACCTACGGTAGAAAGGGCTTTTTTTTGATGTATAGGAACTGTACAAAGCGGTTGGTGTCTTAAAGGAGCTCGAGTGGCGTACGAGGGGGCTGCGGAAAAGCCAACGAATGGAGGTGCCAAACTTTGCGGTCTGGTGGCCCCGAGCAAGGGGTGACCTTCGAGCTATGTCATTGGCTGCTGGAGGGGGGCAAAAATGCTACAAAACTTCTAATATCAAAATATTCCCATGCCAGAAATGTACATTGAGACTACGGACTAGGCTGGCGAGGCAGAGAGAGAGAAGCATTCACTAACAAACAGTGTCATTTTAAATATAAACTTTACATCTTCAATATAAAGTGTAGAATAAATATTAAATAAACATTTTCAATGGCTTAAAAGAATGGTCCAGAACAGCTTAAAAAAAAAGCAAAGGAAAAAAGTATTCTTTGTGTTCACAGCAAAGGCCATTAATGACCCCCAAAAAACCCCAACTGTGCTGGAATCTGAACCCAAGGAGATTTTGATTTAACCACAGCAGTTAAAAGGACACCTTGAAACATAAAGCAATACTGAGCAGTATTTCATAGCCTCTAATATGAAAAGAAAATGAGATTAAAAACGGGTTTGTGGCTGTGAAAGAACGGGACAGCTCCATTTCCCTTTTTTACACAATGAAAAACTATTTGGAAGGTTGGTGGTTGGATGCAGATAGGAAGTGTTGTTTTTGCAGAACAAGACAGAACAGGCAGGCACTAAATTAACTGGGAAGCAAAACAAATGTTTTACAAGGCTCTGAGCAGAAACATGGAAACATGAGGGGATTGATCCGGAGGAGCTCTACATCCAGGTGGGCCAATGCGTTTCTTGTCCCCATAACCTCTGCTGGGGTTGGACCTGGCTGAGCTGATCGGGCTCCTGGGTTCAGGGTGTGCGGGTGAGTCCTGCACGAGACCACAGCAGCGGACCCAGAGGACGGGCTGAATCACTAAAGCGCCAGGATGAAACCAGCCGCGTCGGGTGAGACGCAAGAAACTACCGGGGCTCTGCAAAATGTGCCCCAGATAGTATGTGTGCCTGTAGATGGTATTTAAGGAAACAGAAATGCTGGTTGTGGCTGTTCCTTTTGCAAGTCAGCATAATTTTCTGTGAAAAGTAAGTAGTAAAAGACTGTGTCTGACAGCTCACAGTGCTTTATTATTATTATTATTTTTTAAATGGCTTTTTCAAAGCTGGAGGGAAACCAAAGGGATTTGCTCCAAAGCAGGGCAGGATACCAGCCTTTTACCATGCGTGTGAGGGCAGTTTTTGAGGGGAGGTGCAAAACAGCACACAAAAATGCCTCATAATTTTATCCACAGATTGCATTTAATCTTATTCTTCTCTTTTATGGGTTTGCATTAGAAGTGTGGAACTTCTTGTACATAGTGAGCAAGATGTGCCCCACTTTTGAAATACGACCACCTTGACTTGATATTTTAAAAGAGCCAAATAATATTAGCTGTTAAAAATAAAGCAGTGCTCACTCCCTGGCTTTGGAAGCAGGGGGACAAGGGCCGGGCAGCAGCTCGACACCGCGTCCCTGCAGCTCACGGTGCTGCGGCAGCTTTGCCAACCATTCTGCAGCTTTGCAAACTGCTCTACAGCTTTGCAAATTGGAGACTCTTGGAAAGATGGATGGGCAACGTTGTCTGGCCATGGGACAGGAGCTCCGCAGCTCTCCAGATCAAGCGCCTTTTAAACCTCTGACTTTTTTTTACTAACTGGTAACAGACAGACGACAAAAATGAGGCACCTTCCTTCTCCAAGAAAGAAAAATATCTGTTTCTGATATGCCCCAGGTAAGTATTTGTGACACAAGTTCTCTAAGGCTCGTTACATGGGGTGGGCCCCAAAGCCTCCCCCTGGTTTGCTGGGCCCCGTCTGCGCTTCGTCCTTCGCAGGGCACTAGCTGTGCAGGAGAGAACTGAGATGTGAAACCAAACTCATCACCCCTGTGGATAGAGCAAAAATCCCCCAAACCAACGGAACAAAACCTGTATTCCAAACAGTCCTGGTTGGAAAACAAAACCGAGACAAGACAAAAAATCTGTCTTCAAAATTAAATACACTATACAAAACCAAACTTAGAAGAGAGGGAATATTTGTGCCAGGTACTCTCAGATACAATTGCAGAGATATGACGTGACTTGCAATATTGTGCAAAACGTGAGTCCTCAGAATGGTGGGCACTACCATATATACCCAATTTCATCATCCTTATCATCATCTTCATCTTCATCATCTTCATTAGCTGCTCTTACATGAATCTTCAGTTTCCCTTCTTTGTCCTTTTTTTCTGTTTCAGGTTCCTCTTCCAAATCATCCAGCAATACAACAGATCCACCACTGCCAAAATCCCCTGAGGTTTCTTGCTCTTCTTCTGAAATAGGTAAGAGGGAATGGTCACTGTCCCACGCAATGCTCAACCTCCCCAATCAACGTCCATCACTACCCTTGCAGTTTAAGCTTCTGCCACTCACACTTCTTAAATTCATTGGTTCTGCTGTTCATGCAACAACAACATTCAAATTTCAGTTTTCATCCTGAACTGGGGTAAATATATCTTGCTTTATGATTAAAAAAATATTTGACTAAGAAGCTATGCATTCCCTGTCTCCTAGAGATGCAGATGATCTTTTCAGGAGTGAGCCAACTCTGCTCATATGCAGTTAGGCCACAAAATAATTATCCATTCACAAATGGATAAGACCAGGCTAAAAATAGCCCACAGATTGATTTTATCTGAGTGCTTAATGCACACTCCTGCAAAAGCACCTATTGAGCTCAAACACCTTCAGTGCAATTCTGGGCACCTCTAACCTTCCAACCTTCGCTTCTCCTACTCTTTCTGGAATAAGAAGAGCTGCATCCACAGCCATCACTAAAACATGCTGAGGGAATGCCACCTGAATCTTGTTTGTGCAGGTATAAATGCTAGGAGGTGATTTTACATACCAACATAATATGAAACTGTCAGTGTTTTCATCAGGCTTGGTTGTCAGTTTATAAAATTTTACCCAGTCAAGCCTTCCTACTTGGGAGTGACAATATTTCTGAAGGCCCTGCAAACATGGATTCCGGACCATACAGAATATATTTAATAATTATGCATAACAATCTCATATCCTTTAATAGCAACTACTACATTTTCCAAGCCAGTAGCAAAACCATCCTCTTATCAGTTATTGCCAATTTAATTCTGCTGTACAGCCACCGTCCAAAGGAACAGCATGTGTCACAAGGCCCCATTTGTGTTATGAATAGGAAAGCGCGCGAGCACTTCCAACACTGATAATTATGTTTTCCCCATTGCCACTTTTTGCTATCGTGCTTGATCTTACAGCAGTGGCAGGGCTTACAACAGTGCTAATCCGTGTGCTGTTGGAGCAGAAGCCCCTCGTTACTCACCACAACTGACTGCTCCTTGTTTTCTGGAGCCGGCGAGCTCGTTCCCGTACTTGTCGACGCACCAGCACTGCCCCGTGCTGCCGTGGCACTGGGTGGCTTTGTAGTACCCTTCCTCGTTGCAGCGGGGAATGAAAGCACCTGCATAAAACACACGGTGTGAGCGGGATCCGAGCGTCCTTGGGGACATGCAGCTAGACAGGGCATCCTGGACCCATCCTGGACCTGCAGCGGCGTGAGCGTCGTTATGATGTCCTGGGGCCAAATGGCCAAAAGCAGAAATTATACAAGGTATATTACATATTTCCTGGCCACTGCATATGGAGGGTGAAGGCATGCAGTGCTAAGCATAGGCTCGGTCTGTCCCTCAGTGATTCATTCTACCACAGCTCCCCTTTCCCATTTAACTCCTTACACATTTTCCTCCCAGCTGGAATCTTATCCAGAATGCCATTAATTTTGCATTTCACTTCTATTTGTGCTCCCTCAGTGTTATCACATAAGTCTTTCACCGATGTTGTATTTGCCCCTGGAAGGCATTTGCCCTCTGCTAGTCACGCGAAGCTCAAGAACAGCTCCAGACGTACTACAAGTTCCCCTGCAAAAAGCAGAGCTCATGCATGAGCTTCTTGGAGACAGGCACCCGGCACGGGAAGTCAATACCTCTTCTGATTCCAAGTCCTAGGATTTGTCTTACAATAAAACCCGTCCTGTTCAGCTGTTCAGAGTGTGGTTCCTGCTGCAGGTGACAAAGTTCTCCGGAGAAACCTGTGTTATTGGTGCCAGTGCCCTCAGCAGACACCACAGATATACTTCAATATGAAAATCCTTCTCATCCTTTGAGATGAGTTAGTTTTACTCCAGGGGAGGTCAGTACAGCCACTTTCCCTTCCTTGCCAATTGCCTCAGTTTGAAACATGGTGCAAAAACAACAACAACAAACTCATCCTTGCCTTAAAATATGGTCTCAAATGATTTCTGAGACAGTATTTTTCTTCTTTGTCAAAGGTACCTGTGATTTATTGGTTACACAGTACTTATTTTAACTAGTTCCATGTGTACAGCATCTCTTCAGATAGTCTGTGTGTCAAAGGGGTGCTCGCCACTACATTTCTCACAGAAAAAATGAATGAGAAAGTGCTGCCCAAATGTGGTGAAATTACTTATATAGCAGACATAAAAATGGAAATCAGTCAATCTCATTTACGTATCTATCTAGCTATATCTCTCCCTATATTTCTCTTTCTCTGTATCAATATATATATAAAATGAATCCTTGAGTTTCCAATTTCATCCTGCTGCAGATCTTGTCTGATGTTTAACTGCTGTTAACGTAGGTCTGGAAGATCAGAAATCTCAGTATATCAGCAGCAAGCTTCGTACAACTGGTCAGCTTTAGAGCCCACTTCACATGTTTGTGACTCCTAAGGACTCATTTTTATTATTTATCAAAAGTAGTTCTAATAATAATGTAGTGCTGCACAGCTCTACTGTTTTTGCAGGCTAATGCTCACTGTTTGGGATGTTATTACTGATTACAGAATATTTTTTCATGATTTTGCTCACACCTCCTCTCAGTTAAGCCTTCCAGGTGTTGGCCAGTCTATGCACAGTGGCAGTACAGGGCATACAGTAAATATGCATACATATATATGGGCTGTATATATATATATATATATATATATACACACACACACACACACACACACACATTCAGCCTCTGTATTTTAAACTGTCTCATCCTTTCTCTTTCCCTTAGGCAATGCAACCTTTCCTTTTTTGTAACAGGCCTTTTCACCTAGCTTCCCTGTGGTTCATGTATGGTATTAAACCGCTTTGCACCAGCTGTAAAAGCCATAGATTTAAAAAAATTATGGGCAGGCTCCCTGCCAGCATGACCAAGCACGGCTCCACTGGATTGAAAGGATTCACGTTCTGGGTCGCGGTGCAGAGGATGAGGAAGGGGGTCAGTTTGTGCCAATTTGTGTGTGCACATGCAATATGAGATAAATATTCAGCTTTAAATATTTAGCTACACACAGTAATGTGCCAGTACAGGGTGTTAGTCAAGAGAACAAGCTCTGGCAATCAAGTACCCCACAGCATGGGAATATTTCATGCCACTATTTGGTTTGGTTTCCTTTTATATGTAACAGCACCCTTCATAAGAAGACATGGGAAGAGTAGTTATACGCTAAGGACTGCAAAGCACCCAGGTAAAATCTAAAGGATTAAGTGCAGCCAGCCTGCAGCTTCCCATATTAGCTATTAGCTGACTTCACAGGGCTGATATTGAAGAAAATAGGGCTGGAAAGGGAAATTTATTATCGTAGTGATGTGGGAGAAACATCATCAGGCTGCACAGTTCTATGTCCTAAAAGCACACTCACTGCTGTTAATTGTACTCAAGATAAATCTGGTAGGAAATGATGAATAGTGCTGTTTACTTTTTAATTCAATCCCCTGGGATGCTCGAGTCTATTTGAAAGTCTCCAAACTCAACATATCTAATGGCAACAGCTTTGAAGTACTTCGTTGCAACTGTCATGCATTTTGAAAAATATATATAGAAAAAAAATATCAGAAGTCCTCATTTTTTATCAATGGATATGAGTTCACAGAAATCTTCTTCCGGAATGTAAATTTTGTGCTCTATATGTCAGGCAAGGAGCAGGAAAGAGAATAATTAAGCACTAGTTTCTCAGAAAATATTCATCTCTCTTCAATCTTTCTTGTTGCTACAAGCAGTGCTTCTGTCAGCTGTGCGTTCTCTCTTCTGTTTGCAGGATTTTGCAACTCAGCGAAGAGAAAGGACATTGTTTTCCCCTGTGTGAGTAGCAGTGAAATCAGATTAAAATCTCACAGACAGGTGTCATTACGCAGGCAGACTCTCAAGCGAGTGAGCGAACCAGAGAGTTCCTCCCTGTAAATTTTTCCAGCTGGTGGAACAACCTATGCCAGACGCTGATTTGTTGAGCTTAGCCTGTTTTATCCACTTTTTTAAGCAGTTGGCTGGAAGTTATTTGTGGTAAGGGACTATTCTTGCTGCTTTTTATGGTGTCATTTTAGTCCTGCTATTGCAACCAGATCCCAGTGCCATGTGGCAGAGCTGCCTGTATGTTGCACTACCTGCAATAGAGTCATTATTTTTCCCATGCACTACAAAAAAAAAAAAAAAAAAAAAAAAAAAAAAAAAGCACTTTTGTTTCAACCTAGGTCACATTTACGGCATATAGCAAATAACAGACAAGCATAAAATAAACACGGGGTAGCTAGAGCTAGCTCCTAGGACCTGTAGCTTTGGCAGCTCCGAAACACCTCACCT
Source organism: Tinamus guttatus (assembly GCF_059628265.1). Taxonomy (NCBI): domain Eukaryota; kingdom Metazoa; phylum Chordata; class Aves; order Tinamiformes; family Tinamidae; genus Tinamus; species Tinamus guttatus. The sequence continues at coordinate 3,389,676 of NW_028289244.1, read as the reverse complement.
TTTAAGCAACCATCCTACAAATGAGTGATAGAGCTAAACCATAAACCTGGGACCTCTAAGTGTGCTTATAGTGACTTTGAACAAAGCAGTCCAGGTTTGGATGGTTTCCAAGGCGCTGCCTTCTGGGAATGGCAGGGTTTGGCAAAGATGAGTTTTGGAGAAGCTGTTTGCGAGGGTTGCTAATGAGTGTCCAGAATACACAGAACAAGGAGACTTCAGTGTGCGCTGATACACCTTGTGCGCCACGTACACCAACACACTGGGGCAGAAACGGCTCTACGATAACACCACAGAACCTCTAAGTACACACCAGGGTGCAATTTTAGGCTGCAGAATTAGCTGTATTAAAATAACCCAGTTTAACAACCTGATTTTTCAGCAATTAAATGGAACAATGCCATACGGGACATTATTCCACCTAGTTTTAGGTATCCTGTACATTACGAGATGAATCAGGTTGGGCCTCCAGTAGTTGAGAGACAGGCAGGCACTGTCACAGCTCCAGTGCACAGCAGCATCCTGCAGAGATGCTGAAAATGAGATGTGAATTGCTGCTTTCATTTCCTCGTCCTTGGTCCACGCTCTGTGGTGCCCACTCCGACTCCAAACATTACCCCTAATTGAAACCCTATTGCTGCACAGGAAGTTACAATAATCACAGAAGCTTTAATTAGTTGAGTAAATGAACGGCAAGCATCCGAACTTACCCAGCAGACTCTTCCCTCTACTTAGCTTTTGAATTCTATTCATTTCATTCTGGCAGGGAAGACCTGAAATATAAAGTATGGGAATCAGTTTCCAGATGGTGCAGGACAGGCTCTCTAATGACTGGCTTCACTATTGACATGAAACGTAGATGCCCGTACACCTGGGAATGGAACAGGCCCATATGCTGATACTGTTCTGCAAAACAAATTTGTGTCATTAGCTCCACTAATTAAAAAAAAAAATTGCAACAAGCTGTAGTTGAAAATACTGTTTTGGGGCCATTTTCATTGTTAGTTTCTCCTCTCTTTTCACTGAATGCATATGATGCCAGCTCGGTAATTTATGATTCGCTAATAGGCTAGTACCTTCATTAATAAGAAAACAAGATCTTAAGCTTTGTATTAGTGGTTCTAAAGTGTGTGTGTCAGCACTTTATATTTCTTTATATTAATCATTGAGGGATATTACGACAGTTCATCTGTGACCTTAAATACTCCTACAAAACGGCCTTTTATGCCAATGAAAGTTGGTTTAAAAAAAACAAACAAAAATATCTATCACCCAACTGACCTTAAGAGCCAATCAATCAAAATTTAAACACAAAGAGACCCAAGCAACTTTTTCTTTGACCCACCTCAGGCCCAGATATTGCCTATGTAACTGTAGAAGAAATAAACCAAAATGGACAGATGCTCTTGTTAAGCTAGAGGCAACACTCTGGAAAATATGATTGCTTGAAAATGCCAATCTGAAATAGCTGAACTATTAAAATTTTGAAACATTAATGTTAAACCAGCGATAATTTTGAAGATGCAGTGCCAATCAGGACCAGCAGTCCTGATTGTTTTGGGAGCAAAGCTCCAGTTTTAGGGCTTTTGGAGCAAAGCTCCAAGCTTATACCAGTGTTACCAGTTTGGGCAAATATTGGAATTAGTTTTGCAGAGAAACAAGCTGAGTGGTGTGTATGGAATGCCAAGATTTTCAGAGGCCCTGCTAACAACAGGCATCCAACTGGAGCACTTGAGCACATCTATATTGTTATCCTGCAGGTGGAGGAGCTGAAGGTCCCTAGTGCCTGTAGGCCATCCTTAGCACTTTGCCCAGCCCTGACCCATCTTCTTTAGGGCTCTATGGCACTTTGGCTGCTTTAAGACTTCTCCTTGTTCAGCTGAGTGTCTCCTTAATTAAATTAATATTTAAAAGGATTATTGTCATCCTTCCAGCGAGGATGGATATGCCTGGCTGGCATAAACACTAGTAACAAGCAATAGCAGGAATATGAAACCACTTAGCCCAAAATGCTGATTTTGCTTGTGCATTATTGAATGTGAATATCGAAAAATTACAGTGACCTCAGCAATTCCCACCATGGCATCACAGATCAGCCTGCGAAGCAGAACCACTCACCGGCGGGCTTCTGAAAGCAGTAGCACCACTCGTTGTTGGAAAGCTTCCCATCTTTGAAGGAGTCGCAGGAGTTGAAGAGAGGCTTGACGCAGGGCTCGTACTTATCCAGGTAAATGGCGCTGATCTCCGAGGGATCCAGCAGCAGGTCGTAGTTCATGTCCAGCTTGTTGAACATCCAGCCTAAGGAATCCTTACAGATGGGCAGGATGCTGGTGTCAAACCCTGGAAGAAGATGGGCAAACATCCCCATGTGAGTCACCGCACACCTTGCATGGGCATCACCATTCCTTGAAGGATACGAAAAAGAGCTCAAGCTTCACCTTGCTCGTGCTGCATGTCAAGTCCTGTTTCCAGACACTCTTCGTTCAAGGCACATCAAAGCCACTGCTGGATCCTGCTGCTGTCTCCAAGCTCTGCACTTACCTGCTATTTTAAGCATTAATCCAAGGGAGGGCAGCCAAGCCTTGTGCAGGGATGTCAGGGAGCACAGAGTCACCATCTGAAGGGTTAAATCTATAAAGGGTCATCCCAGCCCTGGCACACGCTTCTTTAAGAAGGGAAGAGGGTGACACCGTTTCCTGGGCCTGGTGGCAGCTCAGGCAGGGAGGAGGGGGATCATGCTGGACTTTTTATCGCATTTTTGTGCTGTTATCTCCACTAATGTTACCTAATCGCATTAGAGCACAGTGAAAAAGGTCACATGAATAGATGGAGGGAGGATGCTTGCTCGCCTTGTTGAAGGAAATAGCGCTATTTCCTTCAGTTATTTCCTTCAGTTGAAGGAGGCAGGCAGGCTTTGGTCAATGGGCAACCTCTTGTGGATTTAAGAGCCCTTGACTCTCCTTTCCATGGTGCAGGGCTGATATGGCATGGACAGGCCTTCTGTGCCTGAGTCCTCTCCATAGGGCAGATGCCCTCTCCAGGATGGTCCTCATGTCATGGTCCTGCTGCAAGGTCTCCCATGCAGCCAGTCCTGCAGAGCATGTGTTGCTGAGTCCACTGGCTGTCCACAGTCACCTTCCATCTGGTGATGGTGCCTAATGGGCAGGTAGACACAGAAAGTGGACCAGTTCATCCCCAGAGATCCCTTCTAACCTAAACCATCCTGTGGTGGCTCTGAGGGCGGATGCAGGGATCCAGGTCGGAGTCAAGGATCTGGCCTCGTTTGCAGCACATGAGGGGAGGTCAAGCAGCTCGTTGTGAATTAATGGCTCCTTTCCTGCAGTCTCCTGATAAATTTTCCTCCCCATTCAGTGCAATATGCTGGATGAAATAAAGCATGCGCTGCACTTCAGGGATGAATAATGTTTTTTTAGGTTAATAAGCTGAATTTTGAGCCTGGAGGAACCGGTGCAAGAGCAGCCTCCGAGAGATCTTTCCTGCATCTTTCTGTGCCTTCACTCAGCCCTGTAGCAACAGCGGCTGCCAGCGACGATGACAATTAGTGTCAACGTGGTGGTGGCCGCTCCGTGGCAGACACCTGCTCGCAAGGACCTGGACTGAGACCATCATGTTTCTCCTTCCATCTGACAGCTGCTCGGTGGCCTAAAGACTCTCCTTGGCTGCCAAGCGGGAAGGAATTCAAGCCAACGACCTACACGTGAAAGCCTCGATACCCCATTAATACCTAAAACGCTCCACTTCCACTGAATTGAAAGGGAATTAAATTAAAAAAAAAATTAAGTGAAACTCCTAATAAAAATACACAGACCTTCTGGCACACATTTTTTTTTTCTCCCTTCAAGATTTGACTTACATGAGTCAGATTTATTTTATTAAGGCATACTACAATTTAATCAACAGGGGAATAATTAACCTAATTTCCTCCGTCGCTTAAAATAAAAGGAGAACAAGAAATGTTCTGCAGAAAGGATCCTTTGTACTGCACAGATTGCTAGAAAGGGAAAAACAACTCCCACTCCAGTCAAAGAGACCATTCACATTCAATGCAGGAGTGTTATGAATTATTGACACCTAATTAGTGTTATTGTTTGCTTATTTCTAACATGTCCCTGAGTTGCTCATGGTAATATTATTTATTGAGGTGGCCTCAGTTGTACGAAGACTGTGGAAAACAGTTCCTGGCTGATGGTGCTTCGTTAGGGTCTGGCAGAGAGTGCAGCTCTGAGATCCGAAACACCGACGTCTTGCCCTCATCTCGTCCCTTTCAAAAGAGTTTTTTAAAAAACGAACGTCTTTTCTTCACCTGGGGGTGAACTTAATACATTCAAAAAGCTTATTTACACTCACAGTAGCGTCTTGAAAATTTAATGTAGCATAGAAAAAAATCTCTGCTGGAACACCTTCTCCAGACAGCTGATGTGTCCCAGGCATCTTAGTCATCACTTCCCACCATCTGTTCCCTTTTACTGCCACAGGGGCATACCCCAAATGGATTACTTTGAGGCTGCATATGCTTTTTAAGGCACTACAGGCATGACCAAACCCGTTTGGTTTAATGAAGCGATCAGCCTGGTGAGGAGGGGAACGCACGCAGAGCAATAACAGGAGCGATGGTTCGTCAGCGCATGCTTCCAGCGCTGCGGGTGTCCTGCTTGCTGGGATTCACACAAGTATTTTTTTTCAGTTTGGGTCTGTGAACTTTGCTTTGAATTTTGAGCCCCATTTAAGATGTCTTTTATTCTCACAAATGTTTGAAGTGAGAGGAAGCCAAATCCTGCTGTTCTTACTCAATGTGTGTTTCCAGTGCTACTAGAGAGAGAAACGGGGCTGCAGAACTTGGCACATGCGGATTAATTCACGAGTAGTGATGCGATCTCTTGAAAAGGAAAACAAGCCCAAGTTTTGTGGCATGTGGTAAAGATTTAAGCATCTTAATTCATAAAGTTTCTTTTTTTTTCCTCGACACATAAGAAAACAAGAATATGTGCCAAACTAAGTCAACAGTCTAAAAATGAACATTGTTGAGATCAAGTGTTTAAGATCATCAAGGCAGCCTTTCATATAAAAGCTGCCAGGAATCAAACTAAGCTAAAAAGAGATAACAGCTCCTCTGTGAATCAGAGCAAACACTGAAGAATTACCAGAAATGCTTTTCTCACTGAAATTGGTTCAACAAAAAAAAATCCTTGAGGAATCAATTCTGTCTTTGGCCTTTGACTAAGCTCTTCAGGAGGAGCATAGGGAACATCTTCTTGACATGTCGTTGAAGGCCCAAAGGACTTCAGACAAAGTTTTCTGTCCCTGGAGTTTCCTGCGAGGAGGCCTGAAATGAATTCACGTCTTGAAGCCCTGATTAGCTGGATGCCCAGCTGCCTTTTTTGCGCCACTGTTCAGCGTTGTTTGCAAGATAAGAATACTTTTTTCAGAGGGCTGTTCAAGAGAAAAATGGGCTATACTGCTTCAAAGACTTTGCTGAAAATAAATCACTATTGGAAGTGGCTAAATAGCTAAAGAAACTAGCCACTGGCATCAAAAGAGAAGGAAAAGAGAGCAGCTGATTGAAGCCTTTAATGTTTGGTTGTGTGGACCCAGGCTTGAATTAGGGCAGCAAAGCGGAGGCAAGTCACACACCTGGGTAAAACTCGAGCATCCCTCTTTGCAAAGCAGAGGCCTATGTATTTTGGGACACACTATTTAAGACGATTAATGACTCCTTATGGAAAATAAGTTTGTATCAGCTCTCTGATGAGCATAACCTCCTTTGAGCTGTCATCTGAGTCCTTCCCCTCCCTGACATCAGAATCAGTCATATTGGTTCAACCCACAGAGAGTAAATGTCCTCTAAACTACTTTTTTCTAAGCATAAACGGAAGCTTAGAAGGTGTTATTAAATACCTGGAACACAACAGACAAGTCTGCCTTTTCTCTGTGTGTGCAATTCCAACTTTCTGCACCTAAATTTACCTAATCCAGCTCTGTGACTGGGGCAAGTATATTTTCATTATTCTTCTTCTTATACAGCTTGTTGAATAGAAATCACAAGAAAAAGTCTAAGTGAGTCTTGCAACACTGGCCCAATTTCCCCTGTGCCTCTACGCCCTGGTCTTGGCTGATGCTGCTGAGGTTGGGGTCCATCCCCAGTAGATGCAGATGTGGATGCAGCTGCCCTGCTTTGCACCCTGCTCATGGTGCGTAGCTGTATGGACATGAACCTTGTCACGCCGTGTAACCTCAGCACTCGGGGCAAGTCCCGGACTGGTTTTACTTACAAACTTAGATGTGGCCTCCACGGCCTTCAGACCGAGCGATTTCCTTGCCGAATTGGAACGGTCTCACTGTGTCGCGCTGCTGGTTTTAAAGCAACTGGAGCTGGAGACAGCATATCCATAGCATTTGTGTTATTATCACAGCAATAGGAAATATGTGCTTACTGCCTTGCGCCGTCTCCGAGCTCGTGGGCTTGATGACGCGGTTGGCGTCCTCGTGCAGCGCGCCGAACCAGTCCTTGAGGCGCGACGCGAGGCTCCGCAGCTCCTTGTCCGTGCAAGCTGCAGCGAGAACACAGAGAGCCGCTCAGCCCAGAGCACCAGCAAAATCCTCCCCCAACACTCCGCTCCAGAACGACTATTTATCCACGGCTGCAACGTCCTTGCTACTAAGAGCTTCGAATTGAAAGGGAAGGTTAGGGGAAAGCATGCAAGTTAAAAAGAAAATGTAAGTCGTGATGAATTTAAGTTACACTCAAGTATCTCCTTAGCAGCTGACATGATCTGTGATGGGAGGAATGACTCCCACGCCGGTCTGCAGGTTCCCAGGTGAGTTATATGACTGCTCGACTTTTAGCATTTCAGATAAAAAGCCCAGTCAGACAGATGGGAGTTGGGGAGGGAAGAGACCTACTACTTAAGTAAGTGCTTTACTAGGAATAATCCATAACCCACATTTGGATTATTATCACAGTAATAGGAAATACATTTATAGTTATATATATGTATCTGCCTATATATATATTTCTTTATATAAAAGAAAACTGTCATGTTACTTTAGTTCTGTTGCAAATGAGACTTGTCATGTCTGAAGGTTGTCAGCTCTTTCTTCCTAGCTAGGTAAAAGTGTCCCTGCTTCTCATCTTTATGAATTTTTACTGCCAAATATCTTTTTTTTTCCAGAAATCCCCGCCAAGAGGTTAATGTCCAGCTAAAGCAAATAATTTTAAGTAAAAAGCTATATTAGTCATCAGTTTTGACCAGAAAAAAAAAGTCTTCTTGTTTCTATATCAATTGCTGCTTGAAATTACCGTGCTCAGACCGTTTTATTATTCCTGCTGTGTACTCGCTGTACATTTTAAATGCCGTTTCTGGGAACACAAAGCAAGATTTTATGCAGTAGAGGCAGACATCCTTCACAGGGTAAGGCACAATAAGTCTGCTTCAATTCACTGCACATTATAATATTCCTCCCACTAAGTTATTGAATATCAGGTCCCACTGCTCATCCTCTCAGGTTAAACTCACTGCTCTGATGTTACAGTGAACTTGTTGCTGCTTCATAGCTGTGGTGTTTTTTCAGTCCATTTTTTCAGTCAGAAATAATGCTGGAGTTAAAAATAAGACACAACAGGGCTTTTGAAGTCTTCTACTCTATTTGGGGTTAGAGGAGGAAAAGATAGGGAGAGATTTTCCCATTCTGCTGCAATGCTAAAAGGATTTGATAGATTTTCCCATCGAGAATAAACATACGAAAATCATTCTCCCACTAAGGCTGAGTCCAGGTAAGGAAAAAAAAAAAAAAAAACAGGTCTTAAAAATGCACCAGCAACATTAGAATGGGCCCAACCATCCTGGTGCTAATGAACTCTAAGCAGGAGATGCTGCCTGAAGGGGTTAGAGGGGAGAAAGCAAACTAATTTTACAGGTAATAAACATTCAGGCACCAACTACCTTGAGGCAGGCGTGAATGATACGATATTTTGTGAATTTAGGACAGATTCAGAGAGATAATGAGGTTTCTATCACACACAGATTTCAACGGGAGCTGGGTACCTAAATATAGGTTGTAAGTGAGGGAGATGCTCCTTCTGCATGGGAAGGGAGATGCAACCCACCCCTTAAATTGCCATGAGGCACCAGTTTTGTCTAAACATTAGTAATTTTTGACGGGAGCATGAGCGACCACAACAGTCTCCTTTTTAATCCTCTGTCTTCACTAGTATTTTCTGGGGAGGAATTTGCCCGCAATTATATCATCTTTCAAAATTATAAGTAGATGATTTCTTCCTTCCCTTCTGACAAGCACCTGTCTCGTCCTTTGAAAGTCACTTTTGGAAGGGAAAGGCATGCCAACTGAGCGTGGCTTAGCCAATTCCTCATACATGACAGCTTATCCATATGCTCAGAGTATTTGACAAGCGCATCTCCAGTCAAAAATGCAGGTACAAACAGTGCTTTGACTGCTGATTACAGCAACCAGGAGAAAACAAGTGAGTTCAGTGGGAGTGAGTCATAGAGTTTTGCTGTGCAAAGCTGAGATGTATGAAATGGTTGTCCAGCATCTTTAGGAAGCTCAGGTCTGTCCCATGCCACTGTCCCCAAAGATCCTCTCCTTGGCCACTTCACAGGCCATCCTCAACACCGCAGCATGGGTGATGCTTGCTCTTGGCTTCACTTTTCTCTTGTTTTCACAGTCTGAAAAATGCCATCAAACCTTGCAGGTTTCTTCTGGAGTTGGGTAATAGCACAACTCGACTGCGAGCCCCAGCACCAGCTCTCTTTGCACACTGGAGGCTTTTTCAGCAAATACCTGAAATGTTTCTATCCAAGGGCAGATACTCTGTGCGGGTGCTCGCCCAGGACTGAGATCTATCTCCAGACAAACTACTGCTGTTTTACAAGTAAAACAAGGATCTCCTGTTCTTTTAATACTCAGTGAATAATACATTCCTTTACAAGACTGCAAGAATTTAATGCATGTTTCTGATTAAATTTCAATTCAAGTAATTTAATTCCCTTGATTTTGCTTTCTCTTAAATATTGAAGTGGAGGAAGTATTATTTTCCATTTTTTTGAATAAAAATCTATTTTGATACCACTGTGCCTGGTTAAAAAGATTCTGCCTGCCTACCTAAAGGAAGTGCACTTTATTTGTTGATATAGGAACCTATATCAACACTTTCAGAAGTCTCTAATCGTTCTCAAGTGATCTGGTTAGGGACACATTATTCGAGGCACTTCAAAGCGACTCGATAATTAAGCACATATGTTTAACACGCACAAAGTCAGGTCCAGCCTCCAGCTGGGTATCTGGGAATCACAGCATTTAATGATTCATTTCTGGTCGTGCAGCCTAACTGTTACATACCGGACAATTAGGAAGGATAGCTCCAAGGAGTCCTACATCTAAGATCCTCATATATAAATTTGCATCAGTTTAAGTTGTACAGCATTTTAAGAACCTTCTGCATGAAAAATGCAGTGCAAATGTATCAGTATTAATATAAGTTTCAAGTAACAGCTCTCAGATGAGAAGAATGAGGTCGTAGGAGGAAAAGACAGGATAATGGGTCTCTGTTGCTATTTGAAGATCTATGAGGAGAGAATATGTAGGTTGCAAACCATATGGGTATTGACATGACTTGAAGCAGTGATTAAGAACAAGTGGGATGAAGAGAAACCCCAAGGGAGGGACCTCTCCATGGCTCTGCTCTAGCTACTGCACTTTCTCTAGTCAACGCTCACCACCCACTCGAGGAGCTCCTGCTGGGAGCAGGACACTCGTGCAGGTACACGTTTTTTTTCCCTGGGCTGTATATTTGCTTCAAGACAAGACGATTTGACTTCAATTTGTTTTCTGCATGCTTTAGAAAGGGAAAAATAGAGGAGGAGGGTATCTGAAGGAGGAGGAGATATTTGCTCCCAGATCCAACTGCCATCCCCAGATCAGAAGCTGCAGATGTTATGGCCATCCTGCAGAAATGATTTAACGGCAAGCACTGAAAGGGCCAATTTATTCCCAAGGGTAAAGCAATTGGTCCAGCAGTTATTTATTCCTAGCAAACAATGTGATGTTGCTAAATACCTTTTTTCACCCAACAAAAACATTAATCTTACCTAATGGAAAACCATCAGCATACTGCAAGGACTCGAGTTTGTATAGGCCGTGCTTCTCTCATGGAGTTTTTCAATTCTGTAGACACTAATCTATCTACATAAGTGGTGAAAATTTACAGTATAAGATTTAATTTCATTTTTTAAGAGAGTGCCCAGTGCCAGAAGTGAACAATAAAATTGAACTCATTTTTAGAAGGACAAATCAATATTGAACGGCCTCCCACATCCCAATTTTATTCCAGCCTAGCAAAACAACATTACAAAATCTAACTAAACAAAGTTTACAATTCACATTGCAGTTAATTCTAAACAAACCTTAGTACTAAGGCAGTACATCCCGGCTTTAATGTCTAGCTTGCTGACGTAACGTGCTGGTACTACCTGATGAACAAGCAGTCTGTATTGCCCAGGAATTGCTGCAGGGATGCATTCAGTGATGTATTTCCTATTAAGCAAATTGTGTAAACAGATGCAGAGACTGTGGGCACAACCCGCTTTTTAGCATTTGACTTCTTTATTATCACTCATCTATTCAGCATGTATTTGTTGCATTATCACTACTATTGTTATTATCATCTTGCTAGCAGCAATGTATCTTTACCAATTACACGTGGAGAGACTGGTCATCTGGATTCATATTAGTGTTTTACAACACTAAATGAGCCTCTTAGGCAGGGACTGAGGAGGAAATTTGCTCGTCCCTGACTGCCAAAGCTCAGCATGGGAACATCCTTGAGAGCCCAGCTGGCTTCATCTGGCTCTGCTCTATAGAGGAAAGGGAACGGCGAAAAATAGGCTGTATTTCTGATCTCAGTGAGCTACATCTAGGAAATGGAAAATATTGCAGGAGAAGCTCTCTGAATCCCTAGGCAGAAATGCCACCCTCGGCATCCTAATGTGGCCAGAGTGAGTGGATGCTTTGATGGCAACTAGCTTGGATTCCTGCTTCACTCACAAGCAACCAAAAAGCGGCTGCATTTGTCAGACGCATCAGTCACAACGAACAGCTCAACCATTTGTCCTGCAAGCTGGGAGGACAAGTCCATTCAGTCATGATTAGAAGGTGGCACAGCAGCAACCAACACAACACCGGGCAAGACTCATACTATATTCCTCCATTTTGCAATAGGACATGCAGAATTTCAGTAATTCAAAAGAAATTAAAGTCTCTATTTTCTATTTTGGAAGAATAACTGAAGTGACAATCAGGGGCAAAGTGATACATGCAAATTGGTAAAATGCATATATCTAAAAACAGTATAATAATATATTACTTAAAAATCTAATATAAACATATCATAGTGTGTAAACACTATGATAATGCTTATCTTTTGCACTAACTAGTAATTTTTATATTCTTCTTATAAGAAGTAAATGTGCTGCTGTAATCATGCTTTCTCTGACAAGCCTGCTAGGGAAGGCATACTTGCCTCTGTACGTGTGTGCATTATCACAACAGGCTTTCAAACTGAAGCAAAAGAGAATTTTACCAGCTTTCATGCTTTAGAGAGCAGAAATGCAAAATATAGAGTGTATTCCAGAGCTGCTGCTGCGGGAGCTGAGTTGAAAGGAAGCCTAAGGAGAAATTCAGGGCTGTGCCAGTGCCAAGCCAGCACACACACGTACCACCCCTTGCAGAAGGCTCCAAGTGCCTTAGTTGGGATGCTTGCCTTCACAAATGCTTCAGCATTTTGGGGTGGAACAGTAATGTGAATTTGCTCTTTTCTTTTAGGCCTGAGACAACCTTTTAGAACTAAAAAATCAAAATGAAGACAGTAGTTTTTATGAAGAAGGGAATGGATTGTACCTTGTTCCTGGCATCCAGTGGATGTTGGATAAGACCTGAGAGAACACTCTCCCTCACCAGATTTTGGCCATACACAGCATTAATCATGAAAATGCCACCCCCTGCATGGTTCCTGTTGTCCCAAAATTCACTTCCCCTCTCATCCTGGTGTTTTCCCTCAAATTCTACCATGCTGTTTGAAATGAGCAATAGACACCACTATATTCAGTAAAAAAAGAAAAAAAAAGAAAAACAAGCCACACTAAATGAACTATGAGAAGAAGAGTCTCTGGATGGAACCCAATACAGTACTGATAAGTTCTTAGCAGATACCACGCTCTCAAGTGTTTGCAGTAATAAATAAGCAAAGTCAGATTAGTAATTACAAGGGGAAATGTAGTTAAAAGGAGATAATTGATGGCTGGGTTTTTTATGCAAACAATATCTGCTGCCATGCTGCCTACATCTGAGTTTTGCATGGGAAGCACAGCTGAAAGTGAGACATGGACCTGCCGAAGGCGTCCACGTGCAGGAGGGTCTTTTGCTCCACTTTCCTGACAGGAACAGGGAGAAATTTTGGATTCTGACCTTCTGCAAAAATGTTCTGAACCACAAAGGCTGGGAATAGCTTGAGCTGCTGACGATAAGGGGCAGCTGCTCGTTTCCATGATGAAAATGCCCTTGAGCTCGAGAGAGCAAAACTCAGGCAGTAAAAATTAATAATTCGATGACACTTGAGAAACGGCCACATCTATTTATGTTCAATCAGAGCAGAAAGGTAACAGCCATGAAAATAATTATATACTTAGGAAAAAAGTAAAAACAGAATGATCCTATTAAACAGAATGCCCGTTCCAAAGCACATGCAACAGTTCTGTAAAAACTGCAAAAAAGAGAGTCAACAGTTCATTCTTGTAAAGTGTCACAGTAAACAGTGATACTCATTATTATTTGGTTCTATTCTTTTAAAATGCATGGATTCTTGGGTGGTCCATAGGAAAAAAAATTACTTCTCTTACACACTTCTGGCACTGCTCCATCTTTCTGAGTTCATTTGAATCAAAAATTAATGATTTCCCCATTTTTTTTTCATTTTTGTTTCACAAAAAGTGAATATTTTCCTTTTATTTTTGTTTCTTTTATTTTCTGCTCATGGGAAATTGGGAAATAAAATAAAGACTACGATTTTCATGGATTTTGTTACTGAATACTAAATAATAACTAAATACTAAAATATTAACTTTTCTGTTGAACAGAAACTAAGCATTTTAGTAGAAGCTACTTGTTTTATGCAATATATATAATTAGATTTACTTCTCTTATAGAGCTTGGCAGGAAAGAACATATCAAACTGAATTAGGCTTATCGTGTTAATAATTGCTCTTTTTTGCTTTAGTAGGAAAAGGTATTCTTTTTGTGGCTAGTAAATCTCAAGGAGAGCTTGTGCTGGACTGAAAGATGCCTGTTGTGGAGGTAAAGGTTTGGGCTATCCAACTTTACAGTAATGATCACTTCTGCTACTTGAAGAAACTACGTGCGTTGTTTTTAGGACCAAAGCACAGAAATGTCAAAGCAGCCCTTTTTTTTTGTAGCCAATGTGTATCCTGTTACATGGCATTTCTGAAGAGCTAATGAACACACTGACTACTCCTTGACTGATCTGCTTTGCCATAGAAAAAGCTACTCTATATCCTTCTCAAAGCCTCCGTAGTCCCTGAGGATATTGTCCAAAAGCTGCAATTTGGAAGAATTTATCAGGACACATTTTTGACCACGCTACTGCTTGATCATACACAGCAGCATGAGATGCTCATGACTCAGCGCATGCTACCAGAAACTATTTTTCCCCCTCATTACCATTTTTTTTTGCATCAGCTGATTTTTATTTTATACCGTGTGTATCCCTACATTTATCATCTTATATTCCCTACTGAATGTTATCACATTTGATGCCACCAGGGCTTCATTAATGCAAAACGTTGTCATGTGGTAAATTCTTCTAAATGAGAAAACAGGCAATCCCAGAAGAGAAGATGAGGAGTTGTTGGACAGCGTGGCGCTAGGAGCATTTGAAGATGTCTCATAGGAATTCTTCCAGCAAATTGTTGGGAAAACTAATTGAAATCCAATAAGAAAGTGCAAATGAGACAAGAGAGCTCCCCAGTGGATTGCAATGATCCCCTGGCATGAAAGCAGACTCTCACTGCACAAATGCACCTTGCAAAACCAAGAAATACATAAATGCAGCCAGGAACTGTGTAGCAGCAAGCCAGTGTTCAAGGCAACACGTAATAATCAATTCAAGGAGTAGTTTTGCTTGGGGGTGTTGGCTGGGGGGCTGCTAAAGCACAGAGCAAACACCTTGGGATTAAGCAGCAGAAAAAACCTAAACTGAGCCGAGTGTCAGAGAGCGATGTAGATAAAACAGACTCAAAAAAGCTCCTGTCCTTGCTTTACCTACTGAGCCATGTACCTCCTGCAGCCACGTAACTGCATTTAAGAGTATAAAGAGAAGGGTGAGGTGAAGCTACTAATGAGCACCTGGCCACTGAGATGCTGCAGGAATCAATACCTTCAAAAAAAAAAAACAAAATAAAAGGAAGGAACTGAGCTGAAAAAGTCTCCTATTAATGCTTTTTTTGAGGAATCATTTAAGGAAATGTCTTTTCGCAGCCCTTGATATGCATTTGTGCATTTCTCAAGTCCTTTAGAGGGAAGATTGAATTCTGTGTACTCAATGCTATGACTTATTGAAAATGTCCTGATTTTGTTTTTTTTTTCCTTAATATTTGCACTATTAAAATATTTAACAACCAAAGAAAAGCAGCGAGTGAGATCAAAAACATCCTGTGGCATTACAAAACCCATGAGCTGAGCCATTCTGAAAAGGATAAAAATGGGCTGTGTGAGGAGAATTTGTTTAAAAAAAAAAAAAGAAAAAGCAAAAAGCAAGAAAAAATGACAGGTTTGGAACTGTGGCTGAGAAAGCTTTGAACGCAGCCAGGCTGACAGAGGCTATTGTAGGGTCGTTGTAAGCCTTTGTAGAAGCAATTATTATCATCTCCCCAAAGCACCAACAAGACGAGTGGGAAAAAAAAGGCAAAGAAAAGGGGAAAAGGCTGTCTGTGAAGCAGACATGCGTTCTCAGGCCCAGATGCTTGATGCTGAGGGCCTCAGCAAAAGCAAAAACAACCTGGATCTTGAAATGTGAGCCCTTCCGGGACAGAATCAAAAGGCTGGAAGAGGCTGAATGATTTCAATATTCCTGTGATGCTCCTTAAAAATGCAAAGGTACCTTTTTGTCAATCCCCTTAGGATTCAGCAAATTTGTTAATCAAATCTTGTTTAAAATGTAATCTCTGGAATGGCTTAAAATATTGATGTCAGACTTAGCTAGAGTTGGTACAAACTACGCAGGAACATGGCTAAATTTACCTATTAGGCCAATCAAAACTGTTCAGACTAACTTGAGCGGAGGAAGTTTGAATATCACTTGATCCTAAGTGATATTCTTTCATCTGGGAAAGAAATGTGTTAGTAGGTATGTGACACTAAAAGATCCTGAAGGAGTTTTGGGGGGAGGATGGTGACCCATCCATGATGGGAGAGCCTGGCTCCCTCTGGGAAGAAGTTGAAAAGGGGGAAATCCCCTGTTGTGTGGGATGTGACTGGTATTATGGATGTTGCATCAAGTGGATAAGATTAAAAATTTGATTAATTCATTAAACACACACACATTTTGGCATGAAATTTCTAAGTTCTGCAGAACTTCCAATATGCCGAAAGACTCCCAGGCTTCCCAGCACAACGGCTTTTATTTGCTCTTACAAAAAGAGTTCAGGGACTTCACCTGTGACCACAAGTGGGGATTTTGATAAACGGATTTGGAGATAAACTGAAGCATACTTAAAAAGCAGAATTTACTCCCACGGATCCATAAGAAGTGATACACTGTAGTAAGAGATGGCTAAAACTGGAAGCTAAGCACATAGATAAATGTCTTCAGTGGGAAGTTTTGGCTTTGGCTCATTCTGAGAAAAGAAATGTCCTGCTTTTAATACTCCTGGAAGCAGATTAACACATTTTTGGTTTCCTGAAAACTTTAAGCTGCCTTAGAAGTGGAATCTGGCCATTTTCCAAAATAAACTTATCTTGCTCTTTGCCTTTGTCCTTACAGACTCATGAAAATTGTCTATATTTCTAGTGTGAAAATGTGAATGTAGTGAAATACGTATCTGTGAACAGTCATATGGCAGGGATGGTAGCTAAAATTACAGTTTGATGTTAACTTAAAGTAGCACAAAC
Organism: Tinamus guttatus; assembly: GCF_059628265.1. NCBI lineage: Eukaryota > Metazoa > Chordata > Aves > Tinamiformes > Tinamidae > Tinamus > Tinamus guttatus. The sequence goes on along the minus strand of NW_028289244.1, from coordinate 3,373,461 downwards.
ACATGTATTCGCTTTCCCTCACATTCCCAACCACCATTTTTTCTGATCTTTCTGCCTTTGGTGGACCCTCTGTTTTTTGAGAACAAACTAGGAAAAGGAACCTGCTGAAATGAATCAGTTTGGGGTCTGACATATCTTGCTGAGACTGGCCCCAGCTGGGTTCCCTGTGTAGCTTTATGAGCAGCTGTGTTGGCTAGTGCAAAGATGAGAACAAACTGTGGGTAACGAATGCATCCTTCCCACGTGGAGCTTTTTCTTATCAACCCATTCTAATCTTTCACCTAAAATAAATTATGAATAGAAAGCATAATGCAAAACAAAAGTTTAGACAGCCTTTTCAACGGGCTCTGTGAAAGTTGAATGAATAGAGTCTACCAATGCATTATTTGACTGATTTAGCCTTCCAAACTTATTCCAGTTCACATGCCAGAATAAGGGGTTTATTTATGGGGAGTGTATTTAAATTGATCAGCCTGTTAGACCAATAATTCCCTATTGTCACAGCAAACTGCTATTCTAGGTATTGTCCTTTAGCATAAATGCTGCTGGGCAGAGCAAATGCCAACTGAGCATCTGGGACAAACCCTGCTAATATACTTACAAATAGTTCCAACAAAACTGCTTAAGGAGCAAACATTATTTGTAAGTGAAAGTATTTGCCTTACCCTTGGCTAAAGCAGGGGGAAAAAAGCAGACGTGGTTAATCTGCTGATGCTGCCTACGGGCTGATAGTTTGATTAATGCTCTTATTGGGATTGTTCTGGAAAACACAATGTTTCTTTGTGTTTCTTTCCACAGTGAAACACATAGAAGAAGGAAAGTGTCTAATATTATATCTGGAAACATACATTATGTATGGTTCAGGAAGACTTCCTGAGATTTATACTCATGTAAGTTGGAGAAGGGTCTAGATTTGAGATTGCTCTTCAGGATTTTCTTTGTCTAACTGGTGGTAACACAGTTTTGGGAGTCAACCCAACATTTTCACACTAGGCTGCCACAGTCTAGGCTCTGTAACAGACGTTTCCCCACCCAGTTTCCTTAGTACAACAGCATCGAAGACTTTCCTTGGCAGAAATGCAAATGTACATGTTTTAGAGTGTAAAATTTTAAAATTAAATATATGAGAAATGCATGTATAACAAGTAAAGAAAACCACATGAGTGCCAGTGGGAAATGTCTCTTTCTCTTCCTGACACCCTTCCTGACAACACCAGATCAGGATCCATCAGACTGTAAATTTGATCAACACACAAATGTGAAGGAAAGGAAATTCAGACCAGATGTAAGTACCTATTTAACAACAGGCGAGGAAGCCACACACTCACTCTCCTTTGCATATTAGCCGGAATTACAGAGCTACTCCCAGACAAGTAATAATGCAAGAGAAGCCTCCTTCAATCATCTTAAAGGGAGCCAGTAAAAAGAAAAAAATTACCCTTGGATTCATATCCACCTGTCTGTTAAAAGCACTGCTGAAAGCCCAATTATTTTGATGTATACAAAGGAAAAGAGAGAGAGAGGAAAATCCAGGAAACTATGTAAATTGCCATGAAAGAACTCCCAAGTATTCCTAAAAAGTCTTAGGAATTTACAGTAAATAATACTTTCAAAGGAAATGGCAGTCATTCTGCATTGAAAGCTCCTGATCTCACCATCTTCACTTCAGATTGTATTAGTACAGCACATCATTACAAGAATGTGTTCTTTGAAGCATGTGTGCTCCATCTTCCCTCTATTCATCATAAATACCCTCTCTCTGAAAGTACACTTTGCCACTGCGCACACATTTTTCTTTCGAAGATTTAATTCATTTCCTAAAGAAATGTCACACAGAAATCAATCTCGCTGGTACAAGTTTGCAAGGCCCGATTCATTTAAAAAATGATTTATTGACAGCTCTGCGATAGAAAATAATGGAACGTTATTATTAAGACCAACAATACTCGTTTCTAGAAGTGTATACGGAGGGGATGTTCATGTTCTTCCATGAATAAATGACATGTTACACGAGGAGCGAACCGCGCTTGCTGTTACAGAAATCCTGACCTTTGCTGTTTGTGGTTTTGCTGAAAACAGCAGCTTGTAGAACAAAAGATAAGGGAACGAGTGTCCCATTACAGTGAATGTAATTTTGATTGGTAGCCAAACCACGAATTCCTTAGAGAAAACGTGAAAGTTCAACCAAAACTGGGCATATAACAGCAGACCCCAACGGAGCTTTGTAGTTAATGGTTTGATAGTTCATCCGAGAAGTTTTTATCTAAGCAGCATCACACATATGGATTAGATATAATCTCTCTCTTTCCTTATGGTTCCTTTTTCATTCACTGTCAAAGACAACAAATTCTCCAGGCTAAATAACTCTGCATTTCCTAATATTTTGTTGGCATAGATCCTTTTGCATTCTTCTAAACAAGATGCAGAAGTCAGTACAGATTTCCTGCACTAGACAATTCTCTGCAAATTCTATAAGTTTTAAAAATATCCGAAGCTAAGCTCATATCTTGGAATATTAAAAGTATTACTTGTTATCAACGCTCTCATTTTCCCCTGGTATCAATGACAACATACTTAAAAAGCTAAGTATCACAGCAGACCGTCCCTTTTGACAGGAGCAATGGTGTTTGCATCCGCAGTTCGCTGAGATCTTACACAAGGGAAAAAGTTTTAGCTTTACGTCTTTATCTTTCAGCATGTAAATAAATGTGCAACGTTCACTCAATTAGAGGAAAAGCACTTAATCCAGCCAGGCAATTCAACCATTGTAAATGGAGGTGGAAAAACATATTTATAACGTGAGTAGTGCCAGAGAGAAACTGTAAATTCATTTACATTATAATTGATTAAATAGAGGAGGCTGATTCTTGTACTGTAATTATGCTCAATCATGGTCTGTCAATAAAATTTTCTACCCTTTGTCATTTTGTATCAAGGGAATGGATTATATCACGTATGTGCTGTAAATGGACTGTCATTTATATAAAGCAATGGAGGAGAAAAGTTGCAAGACAGTGAAGATGATGTCCTTGGAGAGAGCAGCCTTAGAGGGACATCAGATCACCTTGTTAGGGGGATTTAGAGAAAAGTTACTGATGGTTTAAGCTGTGCATTTGTGATGAGCTCCATGTGGAAACTTCCAGCCTTGGGAGAAATAATGAGAATGGAAAAATTCCAATTCAGGACAACCACGGTGGGATCTGGGGTTATCGCATAGAAATAGAAGCGTTGTCCCCAGAGCTGTGTTCTGCTCCCATTCATGTCGTGACTGGAGTGATCGAGTATGACCATCATCACGGTAACTCCTTTGGCATCCACAAACAGGGGTTAAAGCATCCGTATTTGAGTTTGATGGCTCTGGAAGCCCAAATGCTCCAGGACACGTGTTGGCACAGACACGCGTTCGCTCCAGGCACAGAGTTGCCTCCTGCTTGTGAAAACTGACCCGAAGGCCACAAATCCGGTGTCCCCTTTTCCCGGGAGCGCCGCTGCTGGAGCTGGCACAGCTCGGCACCGCGAACCAACCCGCCGGGGCCCCGGCGTGCTAAAAGTTCTGCAAACGGGTAAGGCCAGCGGCCCACGCACCAGGGAGGCCGCGCTCTGGTCTTTCTAAAAAGGTAAATGAAACCCACACGAAACCCTCCGCATTTCCAAAGAAACAATTTGACAAACGTCAGGAAAACGAAATTCTGCCTGCTGATTTATAAAGGGCAAAAAGTGTGGAATGTTTGACATGCTTCATAAAACACAAATGGAAATATGTAATGTTTTGAAAACATACTGCTGAATAGGGTACAATATATCCACATGACTCAAAAAAAAAATTAAAACTTATTCTCAGCAAGATAATTTAAACCAGAGTAATAGATTATTTTCCTAGGAATTAGCCCACAAATAAGATGATTTAACTGAGACCGTCCGAATCTTTGTAACAGAAAACCAGGAAAACTTGATGAATTCTACTGCACTACATTGCACTGTCAAAATAACAAAGTGAAAATGTTCCATCAACCTACAAGGCCTTTTTACTTTAACAGCATTTCAGAAGTAATTTAAAAGAAAAAAAAAATCTCAGGCATCCTTATTTCACAAAAAAAAAAAGTCTGTATGTTTTACCACTTCAGAGGAAACCCATGAGACCCAAACTCAAGCACTGCTGTATTTACCATGAGCAGGCACAAGGTAGCAGCACAAAGCTCTGCTCCAAGGGATTTCTTACAGCTACTGCTGAGGGGCTACAGGTTGGATGTCACCAGTCACTGGGAGAGACGGCTCTAAGCGTGGAGGCAGCATCACAAGGTTGTAATTGAGTATTTGATGGGAAGCGAGTTCACTTGTAGGGAAAGCTGCATTAACCTTTGCAAGGCAGTGAGCAAAATCCCAATAAAAAGAATGGATTCTTTTTTTCTGGATTTACAGCAGCCAAGAGAGACGTTATATGAGCTTCTGTGTGCAATGGGAATAGGGAACAGTGAAAGCCTGGCAGGGTCATGCAGGGGAATCTGGTGACTCAGTTATGGATTCGACCTGCTCTCAGGCATGAAATGGCTGTTTCCTCACTTCACTTTAAATGCAACTTTTTTTTTTTTTTTTTGGCAAACTATCTGTAATAATTTTTTTTCCACAAAAGGCAATTCAGTTACCAAGGTCCCATTGCATTTCACCTCGCTGCTTTTGTAGGAGCTGCATTTGTTGCACATCCTCAAATTTGGGGCCACCTCAAAATAAGAAATTCAATAGCTGCCATGTTGAATTCAAAAGATTGTTATTCTCCTTGTTCGGAAAATAAAAATGACACCCTCTTTTCTCTCCCCTTGTTCTCACCATCAGTTTACTTTCGAGCAGTTTGGTATATTTTACTGAATTAAAAAAGCACGCATCTTTTGTTAGCTGGTGCTGCTTGTGCAAATGCCAGATGCTCCCAATTATGTCATTATCCCTGTCATCAGAATAAATTTGTAAAAGTGCAGTTGAATAAAGGCTCTTTACTACAGGAATTAGCCTCCCTGCAGCTATCTCCATCTCTGCCCGTCGCTGAAGCCAACCTCGTTCATTCCCCACAGCCTGCTCCTGGCTACGGCTGATGATCACTCTATTTCTACCACTCCACGCTACCTTTGGGATGGTTCTCTCGGATCTCCTGCTCTCCCGTGGTTCTGCCTCCTCCATGTTTTACTGCGCTCTGTTTTCTGCACGGCCCGTTCATGCTCTTCAGCCACATGGGAAAGGTCCCCTGTGCTCGCCCATCTTCTGCCCTCCACAAAGATGATGTGCTCTGCCTTCCAGCATGCCCAGGTGAGACATCATCAGTTTTTCCACTCTGGATCGATGGCTTCCCTCCAAATTTATTTTTTTCATGTCTCCTCACACATGCAACCTGTCAGCTTAGCATCTCCACAGCTAGGAAAGATCCATGTCTTTTTTAGTGATGGTGTGGGTCCTTTTCCAGTCTCCTTGAAATGGGACTGCAGTCTTTCCTGGTACATGCTCGAAGTTCAGTTCTGCCTCAATTTTCTGAAAAGCTTCAACAAAACACAGCTGAAAACACAACCTTTCCAACCACACTGACCATGGCAGCCCGCGCTGCCTCCCTTGCATCGAACACAAGCTGCGGGTCTCCGCTTCAGGGCCCTTTATGGTTTCTCTCTACTTTACTTCTAATCACACCTCTACTAAGTCGTCATTTCTCTGCTAATGATTACAGCTGTTATTGCTCAGTCATTAAACTTGCAAACTACATCTTCAGTTTTCCTCCTTGCACCCATCGGGAGCTCCCTGTAAAGACCTGCAAATCATGTCTCGGTCCTGCGTAAAGCTCGACCTTACCATGATGCCCATCCAAAACCAGACAAGTGCATGACAGTGACCAGGCACTGATGGACTGACTGTAACACTGCACATGCTGCTGCCCACTACTGTCTCATTTTCACTTAATTCTGCCATTGTTCCATCTCTATATACTTGGGTTGTAGAATTTTTCCCAGAAACCATCTTTTTATTCTGCTTACACAAAATGGGCATAGCAAATATTTGCTTCATATACTATATCAAGCAAAAAAAAAAGAAAAAAAAAATCAAAAGAATACTATATCTTAAAATAGAGCTACACAACCACTTCCAGATGGCTAAAATATATTTTGGAAGGGTATGAAAATGAGTGAAGCAAACTGGCAAAGTGACAGAAAAAAACCCTACTACTCGGGATGTTGATGATAAGGTTAAAGGGAAAAATCTAAAATATATGGCATTATTTACTTCACTATAAATCTCAAACAAATCTAAGGGTACCAGTGAAATTATTCCGTATTTACCTAACTGAGGAACTGTGCAGGATGCAATGCACAGTCCACAGTCTTGACCTACCCGTCCTTAGAAAAGCTCCCATGCTACTTCTACCATCGAGACTTGGGAATGACAAATTACTACCATTGGTCAGTAGTTATATATAACAATAAGAAAATAAGCGATGCTCTAAGCCATGGTATTAACCAATTTAGTCACAAAACACCCAGGAACAAGTCTCTAGGAGCTCTGTTTCTCTTTGTTGGCTTATGGGTTCAACAGGTCTGCGAGGGCGTTTGGCAAGCAGTTTGTATGGCTGCCGCTATTTCTTGGTGCAAGGGAGAAAGTCCATTCTCAATACAGAAAATGCCTCTCTGTGGGTCTGCTCACTTTGCACATGGGCAGCTCTGTTTGGAAGCCACAGGAGCCCTTTTCCCTCCTGCGATGGCTGCGTGGCACCAAGGTGCAAGGACAGCACGTGCGGCAGAGCTGGTAGGTCTTCGCCGTCACACGTGACGTCCTTTGCTGCTTAGATGCAACAATAACATTCCCTAGATGCATCAATAAAAAATCCTGCAAGGAATTCCCATCTGAATATTCAGAAACCTCCGAGGCTGAGCAAGAGTGCTTTAATACAAAGCAGTACACCAGGGAACTGTATCTGTGCTGGAAAGAAAGCAGTAAAATCCACTTAGCCATGGATTGATACAGAACGAACAATTGGCAATAATTATTTCAATACAATGCTCCTGACCTGCTTCAATGCTTCCTTTTTCTCTAATCGCCCTTTATAGAAAGTTTTGCAGTTGGTTTCTTAACCATACTAGCACTTAGTAGATTGTACTTTCCATTAATTCTGTATATAATAATAAGCATCACTTCCCTCTGAAACAGAAGTGTAAATGATGGGCCTTTTTTTAACGCTGAGAATGCAAACTTTGTGACTTTGGGCTCAGCAGAGCCCAACACATCTTGTGGACCTTTATTCTGATAAGACTTTGCTACAGAATGAGCGAATGCAGTGAAGTGTGGCAGGTGTAATTAAAATTGTGTTATGCTGCTGATCCAAAGGCAGATAAATCCTATAAGCATTAAATTGCATCAGTTTGTTTTTAAAAAATTGGCTGTTCATTTCCTTGTAAAAACTACATCAATTTAAGGGTGGTGAAACTATAAATCTGAAATGAATTACAGTAGTTCACAAGTTCCTCAGAATAAACAGAGGTCTCTACGCTTCCCTACCAAGAGACTTAACGCTTTTTGCAGAGTGCAGTGAACCAGTTTAATAACAATTACAAGCAGAAGGGATCTACATGCACAGATTGCTGACTGGTGGCATATTAATCCATTTTCTTCCATCCAGAGTATAAACTTCTTAATGGAAAAACACAGAGATTTTCTAGGAAGGAAGGTTAGAGGTTCAAATCAAAATGTTATGTATGTCATTTTTTCATTTGCCATTCATTGAAATAAATTAGATTAGGTGAGAGTAAGCCTTGCATCAAATGTCATGATGTGGGCAGGCATTCTGTTTGTTCTGACTTTAAATAAAAATTCTGACTATCTTCCTTGTGTATTAATGGCAATATTTCATCATCATTAGGAATCTAATCACAACATGTTCCACACTGAATATTATAAATCAAAAACCCTGTTTACTTGTCAAATGGGCTTGCAAGTTCAAATAGATTGGCCTTTTTTGGAAAAGTTAACCTTTTATAGCATTTATCAGTCTGTGAAATTTAGAGTAAAAAGTCATCTGTTACAATCTTGTCTAACAAAAAATTAACACCAACTCTTTCAGAGACAGCACAAATTACTCACAGAGCTGTATGGATAATGAGGAGAAACTGATGGAAATCACTTCACACATGCCAGCAAATTCTTGAATTAAAATCAGTAAAAGACAGATAAAATGGCAGGAGGTTTTAAGCTGAAGCCAGGCAAAGATATTTTACTTCATGCAAATCCTTCCTCGGGGAAAAAGAACATTAACTCCTACTGCTGAGCATCCTCCACGTATGTATGTGTGACTGTTTATAATAACAAGAATATTATTTATTATGTGATGTAGTCCTTAATTTAGCGTTAAAATATAGAATAATGCAGAACAAAGATTGCACAGGGACGTGGAGGAGAGAGAAGATGGAGCAGCAGCTGATGGGCAGAGCACATGCAAGTGAGAGCACCAAGGGCGGCTGGAGAGGGACCAGCCACGACAGGGACCACAACGAGAAGGATGAGGGGACTCGCGCTTTCCTTGCGTTCTATTGCCAGGCCACACGTTGTCTCAAATCTGCTCAATTCTAGCTAATGTTAACCCAAAAAAGGGAAAAGATGGAACTTCCTGATTTGGAAATTCTCTTGTAATTACAACATTTTCCTTTTCCAAAGTTATAACTCTGGTGACTTTTAATTTCCTTCATGAAAATTAGATCATAAAACAACTACCTAATGCTGGAGTCTGAATGCCTACTTTGCCTTATTTGTACTGTGATTTTTTTCATATAAACAGCAAATCTTGGAAAAAGCTTCCATTCACTGTTATCATTTTATGCCTATTTATTTGTCTCCTGGCAGATATCTGTCAAACCCTTAAGTATGTCATTTATTGCTGAGCTTTTAAAAAACATCTTTTCTTCAAATCTGTGTTTTCATTTCATTGCCTCTTTACAGAATCCTTGTGGAGTATCAGTAAGAGCTTGTCTACATATGAAGTTATTTATGGACAAGAGTAGACACATCTGCTTCCTCCAGGAATGATTCCAAGCATGGATAAACCCAAGGGTATGCTATATTCTCATGCCATTCAGAGCCAGTTAGCAGAATAAGTGGTTAGAAAGTGCTTTGGGAAAAAATTCTTGATCTCCTGAATTAGACCACACTGATATTCATCTTTTGCTTCTTATCTACATACCTAGGAGACAGCTAAAACACTAGTGTGCCATTCCTAGAAAACATGTTTCACTATCCTTCTGAGAAGAGTGTAAAGGAGTAAAATCTGGATCACTAACATTTCTAAGAGCGACAAGGTACCTTGAAATCCTCTGTTTTTTACAAGCTTGCTTTTCAAAACTGTTGACCATCTGGTATTACACACATATCTCAAGGTCATTCAGGAAAGCGAGTAGCCTACATTACCTATATTGCCATGTGCTGTCTTGTTCTTATGCCCAGCATGATGTAAGCAGGGTGCCAACATTCAACACCTACTTCTTGCAGGAGTTAACAGGGTGCAGAATAAACTGCAGGCAACTTAGTAAGACTGTGCAGGTAACGTAATCCAGCATGCACACAGAGGAGAGCGCAGGCTTGCATTCTGCTCAGAAATAAAGTCTAAACTTGACTCGGTTTGGGGTTTTCTCCAACTAGAAGACTAGAGGAGGAGATGGAAATAGGAGGGAAAAAAATGGAGCCTGGGAAGCACAAAACAGATAAATTTGGCTTTGCTTTGCTTGTTCTTCACATTAGAAGGAGATGTGCTGGTAAAAGAATACCTAAGAGTGACGAAGTCTTCCTAAAATGTAGAGACTGGAGCTCTTACTTCCTCCCAGCAACTGTGATGGCTCCAGGCTGGTAAGAGGAGCACTGGTTCCTATGGCGGGGCACTCCAGCCTGCATGAGGACCGTGCCGGGAATGCTGAGCGCGGAGCGACGCAACGGGGAGAACGCTGCAACGCTCGGCTTAGCCCATGCAGTAATATTTGAATCATTCCCTGTTCTTGCTACAATCATTAACATAAAATCAATTTATGTTGTGACATTTTCAGTTCTCATTATGATCTCTGTCACAAGGAGGAGGTTTTTAATCCCCCATAAAGTCTGTAAGAGACAGCAGCATAATACGCACTAAATACATTATACATTTTCTAATATGACCTTTTCATGGTTCTTCAGTCTGACTGTCTGGTCACTCCTGTTCTCTGGTTGCCTTGAAAATGTGAGAGGAACAGGTGGAATGGTAAATAATCAGAATACTGAATCTTTAAAAGGTTAACTTCATACTGCAAGCGACTCTTTTATGGGATGTATAAACCGTATGTTCATATTCCGCACTCCTAAAAAGCCAGGAAGAAAAGTAAATGGCACATTATAACGATGTTCTCATGACTGTGATAAAAATCACTGGGGAAAAGAATAACAAGGCTCTGCGATAGGTACTAATTTTATTCTGCCAGCAGTTCATGTGTATTTATAGTGTGAAACAATCTCCTTCCTACAGAGGTGTGGGGAGCTCTAGTCACCCTTCACCCCTTGAGAGCTCCAGATGGAGAATGATTTTGAAGTGCAAAGTGCATTATGACCCAATGCTAATCCCCTTCCTGCTGTTGCTTTTTTTTTTTTTTTTGGTACAAAAATGAAAATTTAATCAAAAGTGAACCCAGAACTCAGGACTTTTGTAAAGTAAGTAGCAGGTAATCCTCTTCTCTTGTCATTGTTTTCAAGTGTTGCATTAACTGCAAAGGGACCCAAGGTCCTGGGAGAAAGGAGAGCATTGCAAATGCCAAGCAAAAATAGGGAGAAGCCATTATAAGGAGAAAACAGAGGATGTGACCAGTCATTCAGGTGGATTGTGTTAAAACTAGAGAATATCCTTCTGCCTCTCTGACAGTGTCCTGACATTACTTTCCTGGTAAGCAAGCACTATAATTCTCCCAGGAAATGGGACTGGGGAGGCAGGCTGAGAAATGAGGTCAGTTCCCCAAAGGATTTCAGTAGTAGAAAACCTTCTAAGGCTGCTGGACAAGAAGGGGAAAAAAAATCACCAGGAGTAATAATGTACCCCCACCATGCACTTATAGGTATACAGAAATAGGGGAATGTCGGCAATAGTGTCAAACCACTTAATTCCAAATATGAGAGATTCTACAGCATGAAAATGTAGAAGTTGACTACAGCGTGCCCCTCTTAAAGGAAATTCCTTAGAAATGAACAAAGAAAAGGAGAAAACTGTAAAAAGGAACCTAGAAAGAATACTGTCAAACAGCAAGGGAACTGCAGCTGTGAGTGGAAGACGGTCTCTGAAAATGAGGCCCTGCACAGTTTGCCAGAGATCTTGACCAGGAAGCTTCTACAAAACTCTAGTGCTACTTCCTATTATTCATCCTAAGCATGAGAGATTGTGTCCTACCAGTGGCTGACACTCATAACCAAGTCAACTTTCTGCTCATGTGCCTAGAAAAACTTTCTGAAAGAGGAAAAAAATCCATGACCAACACAGAAAGAAGTTACTGTCTTGTTCTCTAAAATGGCAATAATCTCTACTGCTTTGTAGCCCAGAAAGCAATAAAGAGCTGCTAAGATTAATTAAACTCTGGAAGGAGGCTGAAGTGTTTAATCAATCACCAGTGCTGTTGGTTGAAGCTCTACCATGCATAGAGATTATTATATGGCAACCCAAGTTAACTGCAAGGCATTTGTAATACAAGAAGGGCATTGCTTGTCTGTTTTCCAAAGTCTAGTTTCAGGTGTTAAGGACTTCTTTTTTCAGGGTATTTGATTACTATTAAGAGTCTTACTTCACTCTCACCATTCCCTTCACCTGCGGTGCTCAGCACTTCTGCAAAAGAGCCTCGGAGTTTCAAGCAAGGTACCTGAAAAGCTAAAAGATGTGACCATTTGTGGAGAATCTGGCTTAGCAAGAAGGGCAGCATTGCAAGGAAACACGGTGCCAGGAATTCTTTCTAGGTGACTCTCCATTGCTTAATTTTCCCCTCCGTTTCCTCTCCTTCCTCACAAGTTGCTGCCTCATGTGCTTGGCAGCTTTGGGCAAACAGGAGGCAACTGCTGCCTCCTGTATTCTACAACCTGACACATCGCCAGAACAGCCTCTCGTACTGCATGAACAAAGGATGCAATTCAAGTCTATATCATAATGTATACTGAAAAGGGGCTGAATTCATCCGATCTGAAAGACTGACTCAGCACACTCACACTTCGTTCTTTGAAAACCAAACAGTGATTTGAGAATGAATTCAATTACCAAGAATTTTAAGAATGCATTCAGGAAGCTCGATAAACCTCAGCTCTAAAATGTTCTTTTTTTGAAAAATGTGAAAATGAGATCTTGCATAATACCCAGGCCGGTGACACTCAAGTGTGAGATAAAAAGAGAAACATGGAAATGAGGTCATGTACAAATCCTGAATTTGTTAGTAGGATGTTTACTTTTACCTTCCATAATCCACTTTAATGATGCTTAGCATCTGCCTTTAGAGGAGCTAGGGGAATAAACCACACAGCCATTCTCATTTTCTATGATAGCCATCTACAGAATCTTAAATCTGCATTATGGCAATGAAAAGGGTCACTTTTCCTTTGAATTGGAGTGACCTGAAGTGCTTCTACCTGCTACTCTTTCAGAGACAACCTTATTTCTAAAGAAAGGAGCAGGGTGTCAGAACAGGTCCTCAGGCTGGTATAAATCAGTGTTGACTTTAATGAAGCGATGTGGATTTACAGCAGCTGGAAACCTGACTTGCTGACCATCCAGAGAGCACTAAAGTAACTGACTACTCTGCCATTTGGGGAATTCCCCTGCACAGAGGTGTTCCCCACATCTTCCATCACCGTCCTGGCACCCACCAGACCTATATGAAAGGTACAAATCACTGCTAATGAAAAGCAATTAAAATGGTTTGGTGGTTTGCCAGTTAAGCAACCACAGTTGAGTTTGGAAGGGTCACTTGTGTACAGGCTGTTGAGTTGTTTTTACACTCTGAACGTAACTTCACAGAGTTTTTAAAGGAGAATAGCTCAAAGTGACAGGGCATGAGCAAGACCGCAAACAATCGTAACGTAAATCAAACTACCCCAAACCCTGCATTATTAGATTTCTATGTGGTAAAACAGGAGGAGGAAACATATGGTACAAATACGTCCTAAATAGGTATTTTACAGCTTATAATCACCTCCATTCAGATGGCCAGTGAAAATAACACAGTATTTTGAGATAGATACCCTGCTTTTTGCCTCTGCTGTCACTTATGTTACTTGCTCTAGCCTGTTTTGAGAATCGAGTTCCCTGTGCATGAAGTATTCTCATTTGTGGATTACTTAAGATCATTGAACAAGATGAACAGCACTTTCAGATGGACAGACTGCCCACTAGCAAAGACTGAAGACAGCCCAAGCCTGAAGTGTCCCCAAAGCCTAAAAAACGAATCAGGCAACCCAAAAAAGCACATCTGCGACACCACTGTAAAGCACCAAGGACTCCAACAGAATACTCTTAATGGCAGATTTGAAGTCTATTCAAAGCAAAATGATCATGAAAAGACGGAAAAAACAGATGTTTTCAATAATGCTAATACCACTCATTGTATACTGTATGTGAAGTATTCAGAGCACTATAGTAAAAACATCAACTCCCTTTCATAATACAGCCAAAGCTGATTTCTAGGGCAGAGAAGTGAGAATCCTCACTGCAGCTTTTTGGAAGTGGTTTCCACGCACTTGAGCAGCAAGGAGAAAATGCTCTTTCTGGAGTGGTTTGAATCACTGGCGTGGGCGATGCAGGAGCTGGATACCTCTCTGTGACCCTGAAGGCTAATCCGTCCCAACACTGCTGATGCTCAGAGCATCTCTGAGCTCTGCTTAGTTTAGTCCAGTGCAGAATAAGAGAAAAGGAGGTTTGCTTCCCTGCAGCTGCCTCCTGCTGCCCCTTTCAGCCAGATGACACCAGAATTCCAATGGCATAAGGGCAGGTTCACCCCAAAAGAATGGAGAGGATTCATAGGCACCTTCTGCAACCTGGGGAGATAAACCATTGCAGGGAGAAAACAGCAGATGCCCAGCACCACTCAGGAGAACATGCACTCCTACTTCTCCAATGCCCTCTTCTAGCTATCCAGGATTTGTCGCTATTTAAGGCAGGTCTGCTTAAAAATGTGATTAGAAGCCTAAAACACAGATGCAAGGACCATCTCTGAAGTGTTGCAGGTATTGAAAAGCCTTCACGAGCAAGCTGAGTTGTGCACCAGCCAAATGATCGCTAGCAGAAAATTACTGGTATCATGGGAAGCCACAGCCCTCCTGGGAAGAAGAGGCTGACTACTGTTATCATTGTTATTATTATTTGGCATACAGTTTGTGTACTGGAAAATGGAGCTTTGAGAAGATCAAACTCATACCCAAATTACGATCGACAAGCTGGAGCACCAAAATGTGGAAATTAAGCACACTCATTTCCAAGTGATGTCTCTGCTTCACAAAAGCTGTCAGCTTTAATTTTTGAAGAGTTCTTTTAAAAAGGTCTTTTGTTTCACCAAGAAGTATTACCCCCCTCAGATCCTGAGTTTTCACAGCATGGTCAGTAAACTCAAAGATGAATTATTTTCATTGTGCTGGTTTTGGGGGCCAGAAGAGAAGCCAAGTGCCTAGGAAAACCAAGGGGGAATTAAAGGGATAGTGAAGCAGAATAAATGAGGATTTTATCCTTACAAAATTATGCTTGCTACCTGTAAAAAGTAACAAGAACAGCTGGAAACATGAGTATTATACAAAAACCCTAGACTGTGTGTAGGTGTAGCAGAGTTACAGAGATCATCTGAAGGAAGAGTTACACATGGGAACAAGTAGGAACAAGTACATGGAATTTGTAAAGGACTTTGTGCAACCTGACCACATATAATGTCTCCAGCCAAATGTTTGTATGAAAAATGAATCATATGGTGCAGATTTACTAATGTAAGACTTACTAACAACAGAGATTCCACCTCACTTAGGTTTCATTTACTCTCCCAGATTAGCTGTGAGTGAGTATCCTTGCGCCTAATCTTAGCCCTGTGCTGGCGATGCCACCTGCAGCATCCTGGCCATGATACTATCCCCAGTAGCCCTCTGTGAAAGCAAGTGAGCCGAGCTTAACATCTGGGCACTCTGAAGGAGAAAGAGAAGTCATTTGCAGAACCTCTGGGCACTATGTCTTATTAAAATGAAATTTCTTAAAAGCACTAAATATTTTAACTGGTTTGCCTTATGGCATTCTGACTAGCATTTCCAGTAGAAGATGTATACCCAGCTACTGTGTAAATGCCAGTCTAAATTCAAGCCTGGCTCTTTATAGCCTAACAACCTGCTGCCTGACTGGATCTCTTCTGGCTACTTTCCTCCCCTTTTATTCACTGCAACCCACAGCTAAGGACATTTTCCGTACCGCAGCTCCATGGAAAAGACTCGTTCAATCTTTTTAAAGGCTGTCATATTTGACTTGCAATCCAGAACCCTGCCTTCGTCTCCTCGGGGAAAGAAACACTTCTGAAGAGCCTTTGGACTTCAAAAATGACTTAAATACAATGGCCATGCTAGGAATAAGCAAATCAGTTTCCTACTTCTCTCAGAAATTCTACAGCAAGGAGTTTGGGTTTTATGTGCTCTTATACAAACTCATCTGCAGCGTTATTGTTTTATTGCTCACATGTCCTCAAGGGAAGCCAATTTCTCTTTCAAGCAACAGGGATTTCGGTAGATTGAAGCATCCGATCGCTGGAGGAGGGTTGGCTTTGCCTCTCATGGTGCAGATGCGGAGCACAGGCTGGTGTCGGAGGAGCAGAGAGGAGAAGGACAAAAGCAAACGGCAGCTGCGCTGAGACTGTGAAGAGCTTGGAGATGGGTATTTTCTCATAACTGAATTAGGGTAAGAAAATACAGCGGGCAAAATGCTACCAAGGAAGACGCTCTGTCATTAGGTATGCTGGGATTTGTCTTGACATCATCTCGTATAGGGGGCTATAATAGAAAAACGTGTAATATTTCTATTGACATCTCTTGTGTTTAAGAAAGATTGTACCGCTTTGTTAACTGTCCATTGAGAATATACATACAATTTGCCCCAAAATAAGAACTCCATTATTTCACAGCTAGAAACTAGAAGCTTTGCTAGCACTCTGGGTCCTGGGAAATAAGCTTCTGAATTTCCCCTTTGCCTACCTATTTGAAAAATAAGAGTTAGCCCCATCTAACCTGTGTTAGGTATTCCAGAAGTCTGAAGTATAATTCATTTTACACATACTTGTGCCTTTGAAGAATAAGCAGAAAAAGCACATGCTAAGACATGCAAAGACAAATGCTATATTTAGCATTAGCAAAAGAGTCGGCCGCACATTATTCTTTAATACATAAGCAGCTCTAACAGAGAATTGGACCCTTACCTAGCCAGACTTTAGATTATGTGCAGCAGATCATTGTGCATGCTATAAGAGGGAAGGAGAAAGCAAACCAACCCTCAGTACTTTCCAAACTCCTTGGAAATATATATTACACCAAGTAACCTCAAATTCTTCAGACATTTTTACAAATATTTACAAAAGATTCCACAGATTCATTTTTTTTTGCAGAAACTCCAAATACAGAAGGATTATTTGCAACCCTAAAATGTAAGTATTTAGAAATACAATTACTCCCCATGACATTGGCTGATAAAAATACACCCCTGCCAACTAATCAACCATCCAAATATAAGTAACTTGGAAACCTGCTAGCTGTCTGCCATGAAAGGAAAATATAATCTCTCTTAATAGCAAGTTAAATGCGGGAGCCACTCTGTGGCCTTCAGCAGCCCTTTGAGACTGACATGCAAATCCAGAACTGCTTAAAACATAAGAGGTTTTAATGCAATTCTGAGTGCCAAGGTCAGGAGGAGGAGTCTGTTCCTGGACGCTTGTCTTTAATAGCTCTATTTCTATAGAAATAGAGCTGCTGCATATCACCAGGGGCTGAATTTCTTCTGAAATGCAAAGACCCCTCCTGCCAAGGAATCTCCTTCTCAGGCGCTTCACATATTGTTTCCACTTGCATGTTCGGTATCGTTGCTCTTCTGTACCTGCTCTTCAATGGCACCCACCACCGTCCTCTTATCGAGAGCGCTGCGGTTAATCAGCTGCTTCCCCAAAGCACTGCAGAAATTGTGCTCTGTGTGTCTCGTCTCGAGAACGCAGCCGAGTGTCCCGTGTCCCCAGCCGCGGCATCGCTGCCACCGCCACGCAAATCACAGCAGCCCAGGAGCAGAAGCTCCTTCATCACCTTCACTAGGGTAGGCTTGCTAATGAACAATATAAAATAGCATTGTTTAACAGATTCAGGTAGAAAAAGCAGAGCTAGAAGAGATGAGGGAAACAAAACCTGAATGGACGATGGCATTGGCACGGTTGCCTTTGCAAGAGAAGGGCACCGACAGCAGGAAACGCTGCCGTGACCTCCCTTTTTCCAAATCTCTTAAAAGCAGCAGATATCTTTCCCTTTCCTCAAACATCTCATTCATTTTACACCCTAAACTGTACGACTTAAAAGCATCTACAAAATTACGTGAAAAAGCATACGGCATTTGATTTAGTGCATAATAAAAGAATTGCCTTAAAACTGTTTTTATACAATCATTTAAATCCTAAACCAGGCTAATATCTTCTCTAAAGTGGCCATAATACAGCGCCTTTTGGGGCTATAAAGCTTTTGGGAGATGACACTTTTTACTTTGTCTCTGTATCAAGCACAAAGAAGTCCGTGACAGGAGCTGCTTAGCTTAGATGGAGTCAAAGAAAGAAAATTGGGGAAAAAAGAATCCCAAAATACAAAGTGTCAAGTGTTCTCAAGCTGTCAAAGATACAAATTCAATTTGACAAATACTTTTGCCTGGAAAAAGAGTTTGTAAGGGTTAGACTTGAAAGTCTAGCGGGGTATAGGCTGCCTTCAGCCTTGCTGGGCTGCGGTGGGACACGCGGGGCTGCAAAGTGACGCTGGACAGTCGGGGCCGCGGCGCGCGATACCCTCCCTAGTGCAGCATGGAACCTCCTCGGATGCACTTTGCTGCTCTGAATTCACACGAGACTCCAGGTGACGTCTTAGAAGAGCCCTGCAAAACCTCACCAGTATTTCTGGAAATGCCTCTCCTGACACATCGAGGATGATGTGAGTCTTTATTACTGCTATATCACATTGCTCGGAGTTTTTCGGCAATCACTGAGGTCATTTTCCCCTTTAGCCATTTCTAACCAACGAGCTCTTGGATTACAGCGGATGTTTGTATTATTAAATCCCAAGCATATAATTATGCACTCTGTGCTAATGAACTTCTTCCCATCGCTATTCCTCCAGTTCTCAAGGACATCCAACTGCAAACATAAAAAGGAACTTTCATTTTAAAGAAGTGTGAAACTGGCCGGTGTTTTTGCAGACAACTTGACTTCTTTCCATAAAAACAAAATCTGAACAGATATCACTCCTTCCCACTCGTTTCTTTATTGAAAAATCTATTTTAATTATTCTTTGCCTTCTGGCTAACATCATCCTCAAAGGCAGATAACTGTATGTCCTATAGAGCAGTTACCATATGTCTTTCCTCCTCATACATTCCAAAAAAACCCAAAACACTTAAAAATTATATTCTCTAGTAAAAACAAACTGTACTTTAAAAATTTGGATCTATTTGAGGGTTGAGAATTTCTTTCTTGTTCATATAATTTTACTAAATCAGGGCAAGCAGCTGATACTCAAACTTCATTTAACAATTTCAAATATACAAGGTGAGGATGGTTATGAAAGATTAATTTTAAATGTCCAGAATGATGCTGTTAATGTGTAAAATGACAGGGAAGATCCAAGCTTACATAACACAGTAGAGTTTTGTGCTTTTGGCAGTTCACCTTGTTTTCTCTTACCAAGAAAGCAACTTATAGGTAAGATGCTTCATCTGCTAGAGATGTCTCCCGGTGCCTTTCCAGCTCATCAGGCTTGGAAGGTAGGATTGAAAACAGGGGAGACTCTTGCAATGCTGCACTTTGCATCTACAGCTCTTGGATTTGAAAGAAAGCAGAAGAAAAAACCTCAAGGTTTCTGCAAAACTGCAAAACTTCCCAGCGAATGCAGGGTTTTTTTTTCCAGCCTGCAGAAAGCCCTCTAGTGATACCTGGGCACTGTGGCTTCCACAGACCAAGCGCATAGTTCTTACGTCCTTTGTGGAAAACATGCAACAGAGTGAGGAAACTACTGTATATAACTATTTTCTTAAGCCCACTCCAGTGTTGTGCTGTTTTCCATCGGGAACCATGGGCACATCCCTTCTCACCAGGAGAATTTGCAGGGATCAGCAGCCATGCATCACGACCGCTGGACAAATCACATTCGAAGAGACAGAGATAGTTTTTTCTCACTTCATATGCCCAAATGAAACCTATTTTGGGTTGCCTCAACTAAAAATCTGCATTTTAAAAGTGCCTATCCCTCCTACTTTTCCACTTTTTGGATTCTCCATGAATACCTGCAAGCCTTAGCTCCTGTTTCTATCACGAGGGATCACTGAGGCCCTCGTAACCGCACGTCCCTACCTGAAATGCCTGTGACACCATGTTGCTTTACCCAGTTTTCATTTTTCCCCTTGACAGGGACTGTCTGATAAGTGAAAACTTGCTGTTCCCGACTGTCTTGGCAATTTAGGCAATAAGAGAAGCTGCCTGTCGTCTGCGGTTGATAACGCTGAGGTCCCTGCTGCCATTGTAAACAAATTGAGAAAATAGCACGAGATGATATGAAAAAAATCACCTTCCGACAAGTGAAATGGAGCCAAGGCCGTAATTTATTAAATCCAAGAGTATAGTGATTTCACTCTGAAGCGAAGCAATCTTATAAACAAAACTAAACTGGTTTTCTATACACACACCTACATGAATGGCCACGGATCTTTCTCCCCTTAGTGGAATGGAATATTAGAAAATTGTAATTAAACCTGAGTAGGAAAATTGGCATAAGGTTTAAAGAGGAGGCTCAGCCATAAGCCCAGCCAATTTCTATGCTTATTAGAAGTTTATTTAGAAGAAGTTAGGAACCTGATAAAGGCAAGCTTGAACATTTGCAGAGAGTCTGACCATCCACGTTAGTCCCACGGACTCATCTCCAGAGGGGCTGGACTCCACGAGGGGCAATTTTGAGGGATTAACTCCAGGTTTTGGAGGTCCAGCCCTCATCTCGGAAACGAGGAGATACAAGTATGTTTTAACATGTAAGTCAGAAATAAACTCTGGCTGGTGGTCTGGAAGGTTTTCAAATATTAACATTCATTCCTTACACTACAGGATATTTTAATATCTGTTTTCTCTGCTGTTGATGGATCCTTGTCTAACGGAGAGGGACCTGAGCCAAATCATTGAGATTTTAATAGCTCACAAAAGCAGATCTCACTTCTCATTTTAGCCTATCTCTAAAGAGAGGCACCTACATTAGCAGAAACCCCCCCCGCCTTTTTTTTTTTTTGATTTACACACAATCTATTAAACCAAACGACAAAACCCCACAATTCCGAGGAGGAAAACAAAGGTACAGACCTCCCTGTTGTGACCCTGAGAGCTCTCAGTACATAACCATATAGATGGAGGACAAGGTGGTAGTATCTCATACACCATCTCCCTTCTTTTGCATTAACAAAACAAACAGGCTGTTAGAAACCAAAGAACCCAGGACTAATTGGACCCGTGATGAGAAGTAACAAAGTGGCTGGAACGACCGCAGAGGCTCTATTTCATATTAATATATACCACTGGAGACTCGGAGTCCTTCTACCAAAGGCAACAGGCTCAATACCATTGATGGTGCTTTTCCAGATGTGAATTGCAATAACCAAAACCAGAATTTAGGCCTGAAGATACTGAAAGAAACAAGTACCAAACCCAGAAAAAAGAAGCACCTGAAATTTTAGAAGTCTTACTTTCTCCTGCCTTTTATTCAAAAGGCTTATTTTTATTATAGTTTTTTTTCTCCTCACGCTAGGGAAGTTTCAGCTTAACGCAGCAGTGATAAGCACCATAATTTATTTCACTGTCAGGTTTCTAGAGATTTAGTAAAACTTGTGCTGTATTAAATACTTTTGAAACATCATCAAACTGCAGAAATCAATATCTACCAAAAAAAAAAAAAAAAAAAAAAGAGAGAGAGAGAGAGAAAAAACCTCTATGCAGCCATTCTTATTTATTTGTTTGTGTTTATGACGAGAGCAGTTTTAGTGCTGTAATTATCATTATCAGCACAAACGCACCTGCCGCTTCCTGCCGGTGTTCCTATTAATGCAGCGTGCCACTTCAGTAGCTTTCTGTTGGCAACCCCAAATCAAATTACTCCTCATCTGAAAATTATTGCTGCTTAGTACTGCTAAGTATTTACTAGGCCTGTCACTTCCCAACCTTTTCTTTGCGGTGAAAGAAAAAAATAATAATCAAACGCTGTTCTCTCGCTTTGTTTAATGTGTTTGTGAAGCTCTGTTAGCTCTGAAGTTAATATGTTTGTGAAGCTCTGATTGCACCAAGCTAAGTTTGCTCCTAGGTTGGTGCATTGGTGCCTACAGCACCCGTCAGGGGCTGCTGGTGACACCGTGAGCGCCACTAAGCCAAATGTGCCCAGTTTCAGGTGGTGACGGTGCTGGGGTGACCCCAGGATCCGGATCCGGAGGGGTGGCCCGCGGATCCGGAGGGTGCACTGAGAGCGCCAAGGGGACACCAACAAGGTGGCCCCTGCAGACACCACAATGGGTTTTTTTTTGGATGTTACTTTTTCCTCCGTGTCCCTAAATGATCTTCTCTCAGAGCCTCGCTCTGCTCCAGCCAAGTATCTAAAATGACTTCTAGTTATTAAGGGCTTGCCTCATAGGGCGAGCTGCTAAGGATGCAGCATGGCCTTAAAAATGTTCTTTTAAAAGACATCAGGAGGCTTCGTAAACCCTCCCGTTGGAAATATAATTACGCCGCCGCACGGTTATTTTTATGCTGCTCCTGTCTCCGGCAGCGGGCTGGGATTAGTCTGTATTTAGCGATGATGAAGAGCGTCGGGCTCCTGTCCCCGCTCGACCTCAGGAGCCCACGGGCGTCCCGGCTCACCCTTACCTGGTGGTAGGGAAGCGCCTTCTGCAAAGCCCACGGCTGCGACGCTCCGCGCGGCTCCGAGCTCTCTCCTCCCTCCTCTTCCTCTTTGCTCTCACCCGGTACCTGCTGCAACTTGGTCCAGTCCGAGGAAGATCTTGGCAAGATCACGCTGCCCAAGTGGCAACGAGCCTATGGAAGGTGGCATCCCCGACCGGACACCCCTCAACACCTCGGTGCTGATCTTCCAAATGTGGAGACTCTCAGAAAGGCAACGCTGTCCCTGTTTCATATTCAGGTCAAAGCAGGATTCACGCATATATCCGACAGTCTTCACTAAGTAATGGTTAAAAGCCAACAAAATGGTTTTGTTTGGGGAGATTAAAATGGTAAAATTGATTAAAAAATTAGTTTTGTGCACTATTTATTACCTGATGGGAAGAACATTCGGGTATCAGAGGTTCACGCCTGAATCTATTCTTCAAAACTAACAAAGCTTCTGGGGCTGGTGGTTTTGCTGCACAACACAGTCCTGGCACCAAATGCAGCAGTCTGCAGAAAATGTATTTGATTCCTGTTGTACGACAAGGCCTGTAGCTATTTATAGAGCACAAGTATTGACATCCTTAAAATGAGTCAGGTGACCACGTTCACCAAGGGGCCTCCTCAGTCAAGCAGCAATTCCCAAGCACAAGTTACAAGTTTTCGCAGGGATAAGATTCAATTAAAGCAGAAGTTGGACCTTAAAATCAATAATTATATCTCTCTTTATTTCTCTCTCTATTTTCAGTTACCAAAGAGCACAAAGAAAGCTGCATATTCCGCTATCGCCTCAGGAAAAAGTGTGACTTCTCAAAAAATTACAGGGAATTAATTCCTAAAACCTAGAAAAATGCACAGGTTGAAATTAATAGCTTTATTTCAACTTTAAATCTAACCACATCCAGTACATGTTTTCCATTTTCCTTTTCCTGGTCTGACTAACACTCTATGTTCATGGATAGCTATATTCTGCATTCTTCCTTTTTCTTCCAAGGGAATATATCTACTTTTAGAATGCAGATATCAAACTCTATTTTTTCTTCAAAAGAAGGCATAATAAAAACTGCATAAATGGAGAGAAGAGGATTAGATGAAGTCTTGCGTGAGACCTAGGAAAGCTGGAGAACCTTTGCACCTCTAGGTAAGAATAGCAGCTAACAGCAGGACAGGATGGGGCAATACTTGCCATGTGGGGATGCAATTTGCCTTCCCATTCTACCTTCTTCTTGCTTTCCTGCAAATATTACAAGATGCTTTATGAAGTCATCTGGCCTCTGAGTTGATCTAGATAATTCAAGGGAGATTTGGCATCTTCTGGGAAGTTCTAGAGCTATTTATAATAAGGCCTCACAAGGTCTGTCCTAACTTGCTAACGTTAACCTAGAAGATTTAGCAAGTGTTTCTCTCTGCAAGGGTTTTTTTGACCACCAGCAACTGCTCTGCATGATGACTTGTTGGTTGTGCATCATGGAAATTCCTTTCATCTTGCTTCTGAAATGCAGCAAGGTCATTAATAATATTTGGGATGTTTAGGGGGTTAAATTACACTGAACATAAAAGTGTTTCCTGAATTTGGAGGGGAGTGACACCTACTATTGAACACCTCATCACACGTAACTAGCCGAGAAATCAACGCAAAGAAGATGCCTGATTTGATGGGAATGTAAGTGATGTAATTTCAGAGTCACCTAAATAGCAGTGATATCCACTGCTTAGTTAAAAATGCTTTTGGATCACTTGGTTAAAAATGCTTTAGGATGACTGCATTTTCAAAATGAACACTTCAAAACTGCATTTGCAAAGAGTTGGATCCAGGGGCCTCTCAATCAAATCTGAGTTTCTGAGGTCTCTTTTGCTCTGTTAAGAAACCTAAACCCTTCTCCTGCTGTTACACCTTCCTTATGATTACTAGCAGTCTAGAGAGCCATTTCAGGATAGATATGCTACCAAAAATGATCAACAAAACTTTAAAATGCTTTGTTCTTGTAAACAACTATAGTAAAGTTTTTTTTTCTGACTGCTGATGCTTTCAAGTGTTTTATGTGGGACTACTTGCTGCTCTGGCTTGCTCTGGAGTTTAATATGAGGGAAAGCAGAAATGAGTTCAAAGTGCATGTGCGTAAATGAAAGGAAGATTTTGTATTTCAGTGCTGTTACAGCTCTGGCAGAGTGCTGCTAGTTGTGTCCTCAGTGGATGATACAATAGGTCAAAGACTCAATAAAATCTGCCATGAGATTTGTGAGTTTAGATTTTTACAAATTGGAGTCTCTTTGCCTTGGAGAAATATTCCCAGTACACATCCATTATAATATATAACATGAGAGTCAACAAAAGCACCTGGCTAACTGAGATGGTGAAAATTCTGGAGTGAAAAAATAGCCTCAATAATCCTGGCCTTTGCTGGAGGTCGGGAAGGAGTACGTTGGTGCTGGAGCATCCGCTGCTTGTGCTCTCAAACCCCTGGCTCTGCTCCACGTGCACGTTCCTCTTTGGGTTCAACACACAGAATTTCTCCTCTGCTAGAGGAGGCTACCTCCCAGGATAAAGGGGCTATTTTAAGCTTTTGAAATTCCCTGTAAAACAAATTTTAAAATCTTTTTGATTTACCGTTCCCTGAGTTTGAGACTCGGGCAGTTCACTTAAAAATCTACCTCAAAATTCGCTGTTGGAAAAAGTCTTTTCTCAAAGCTAAAGCCACAAAGGGAAAAATCCCTGGCATTACTAAATCAAACCCAGGAACTAATTTCAACTCAGTCATGTTCATGACTCATACTTCATCTTCATAAACTTTAAAGTGATGCACTCTGCAGACATGAAAACTTGCAAATAGCAATTTTAAGCTGAAATATTTTCTGAAAATGGATTTCAAAGGAAAGAGTTCATTCCAAGACCTGAAATTCCTTTAGTTGCCAGTCACGCAGCCACAAGAAGTATTTCAACTCATTTGGAAAAGATGACTATGATTTTTGTGAATAAACTTCCCACACTAAATGCTCCTTTTCAAGGGGAATGGAGCATTAGACCTTCCCATCCATCGCATCCTACAGCCCTGGTTGGTAAATGCCACAGTTCAGATACTAAAATATACCCTAAACAAGGCAGCCTTGACCAAGCTGGTCCAGAGCTGCTCCTGTAAGTTATAAATGTTCTCTCAGTTCCCTTGGGGATCTAACCAACCGTCAGTATAACTGAATATATTTTCTTCTGCCTTCTATCCACCTTGCCCTCACCTTATCAAGGCAACAGCATTCCCTTGTAAGCAGCCTCGGGCATTCCTGCAAGGTTATAAAGGTGTAAGGTGCAGCGAGGGATGAACTGAGCTCAATTCCCTGCATCCGCTCACCCCCCGGTGGCTCTGCAGCGCTGACGGACACGAATCGGAACTGCTGCGTTGGGAATATCGCACTCTACTTCTCAGCAAACATGCTCTAGAGGGGCAGCCAAGCTCACTGTATGACACGGCTAATCCAGAAATTAGTGGCTCTCACGGAAGCACGTTCTAAAGCTGCGATTCCATTGGGAATAATGAAGCAGATCTAGTGTTTTGATAAACTGAAGGAATCTCGATGAGTCTCAAAGAGAGAGACACATTAGTGCTTGTCTTCCAGGAGTATCGTGGCAGAATCCCGTTTTCTACTTCTCACACAGCTGACAAATTCATTTTAAAAAATGAAGGATACACTCCTGCCACCTTTCCAGATTTACCTGTATGGTGCAGAGTGATGCTGTTGCCATTTGCCTTTCAGGATAACCATTCTGGAGTAGTTTTCTCTCACTAAAATGTGTCTCATTTTATTAGCTCTTCCATAACACCAGTTACCACTGCACAAGGAATTCCACATTTTCACACCATTATTAGTCTTGATTTTCAACCTCTCTGCAGAGCTGTTTTCAAACGAGCACAGGGGAGAGGGGGGAACACGGCACAGGCGATTGCTACCTCCGAGCACATACACTGGGATTGCTTTTCTTTGATGCTGCTGCCAATTCCATTCACAGGCGTATAAAAAAAAAAAAAAAAAGGTCATGACATTTAGAATAACAGTGCTCTGGAAATTAAATGTTCCTTTACATTTTTAATTTCTGAAAGTAATTTATTATGGAATAATATTTGAATATGATTGAATGAATGTGTAAAGATTAATGCAAACTGTCTTCAAATTGGAAGTTCACAGGCACATATATTTAACCTTGTTGTATAATAGGCATAAAAGAGTTTATGCAGTAGCTGAAGGAGCTGCATTTCCATTCTGCTGGAAGCATGCACACTGTAATTCTGCTTAGTATTTTTCCACTGACATGTCTATATGAGGCATGAGGCTTAGCTCTCTATCATTTTCTACTTAAGATTATGCTATACTTGAATGGATTCCACAAACTGGGCATCTAAACAAGAAGTAGAAACAGTCTCTCTCCTGTCTACATGCTCTTCTATATCAATTTTATTGTATTATCAATCAATATTCGGACTTTTTATACCAATTCAGCAGCATCAATGGTACCAAAGCATTACATGAGGAAAATAGAAGTTTTTAGGTTAAGACTAGAGAAGACACTGGAACACCAAGTAACCAGAACACTGGTCAGAAGCTCCCAACTGAGATCCAGAAGTCTGAAGAAGGGGAGACCACCCTAGTGATGCTGTGACCCGGCGGCCTTCACGGCCCTGGGATGTTCTGCCTTGCACTTGCCCCACACACGTCAGCTTGGGGGATTCTTTCTCCAAAACCAGGTAACACCATTTGTTGAGCAAAGAGGGGAATCTTAATGAAAGACACACTCTTCAGCGTTTTCCTATGGCCAGAAACTGGAATTTGCAGTTCTCACAAAAACCTGGCTAGCATCCAGAGCGCAAAGGGTAGGCACATGGACTGAGGGCACAGAAATACTCGGTTTGAGACTCCCCTGTGCTCCACAGACAGCTGAGGAGATAAAGTTTGAAGAGATGAGCCTGAATAAGTAAGCTTATGGAAGTCCTAATCACTGTTACTGGCAAGTTCAGAGATCTGGAGGAAAAAAAAACAGATAAATTGGGTTAGAACAACCCTTCTATATTGATTATTTGAGTCTCAACAGGAAAAATCTTTTGTGGGCACTTATCTAATGAAGTCCATGGAGGTTTGCCCACTGACACAGCGGTTCAGTTTGCCTCCTTGGATTTATGTGGCCAGACTGTGCTACTGTTTTGCTTGCTGAATGCACAGCGAAGATCTACGAACTGCTTGGCTGCAGATTAACCAAGCAAGTGTCTAAAGACAAAACAGGACTTTTTTTGTGTATATACACATTCACGTGCACTTGCACACCTGCACCAGTATGTTGCCTAGGATGCTACAAAGCAGGCTCAGAAGCAGTTTCTTTGCTCACACTCAATGAAGGAAATACCTAGTATAATATTTTGAACATTTCCATGCACACCTGATGGATATTTTCCTTATGCCCTAGGTGGCTGTGCTCCTTCAAGAGGGCAGGAGCAACGCTGCAGAGCACCCACTTCATGCTATGGTGAAGATTGCAGACTTGAGGCTGTCCTTTAACAGCCTTTTCTTGCTGCAAGTCTCCAGAGCAGTGGCATGAGCCCTGTTAACTCAAGGTTGGCCTCAGGAGAAAGCATTCAGGGAAACTGCTCCACAGATTGCTCCAGCCATTAAATTAATGCTTTGTAGGCTACAGGTTGGAGCCAAGCAAAACAAGAGCCTGGGCTCCAGAATACATATACCCTGTCAAATTGCGTTTATCAAGATAAGGGTTATTAGAATCTTTTTTCTCTTGTGTGAATGAAATTGTAAGCTTAAAATGTCGCCAAAGATTTATTAATCTGATACTCCTTCTGATAAGGGCAACAAAGAGGGCACATGGGCAGCAGCTTATGAGAAAAAAAGTGTATGTTTGTGCCTGAGTGCAAGAGAGAGAAAATATGAATAAGGCAATTTATCAGCGAGTATTTTGTAAGCAAAAGATTCAAACCACATAAAGCAATATTAAAGTTATATATTGATTTCAGAGCCTTGCCATCCAAAATGTTTCATCCAAGTTTGATAGCTATGCAGAAAAATGCCCACGGATTTGCAAAAGATGGAATAAACTTGCATTTTCAAAATCTAGGCTGTAGAATCACTCTTTGTTCCAGAAAGCAGATGAATCATTGCAGCTCATTCATGATACTAAGTTTATCCTAGTGTATCAGAGGAGTTTTGGTAAATAAAACCCACAGCAGAAACGTGAGTGCTACACAGTGCAGCTCCAGCTAAGTTGCCCTAATTTTACAGGACAAACCCCCCAGCCTCTGGAGCAGCAAAACTTCTGATGACTTCAACCAGTGTTTTGTACAAGCGTTCGTAACAAGGAAAGGCAGGGATGAAAAGCACCAAAAAGTTTGATCTCTTCAAAACACGGTTAAGGAAACTCCAGCATGTTTATCTATTTGCATGCAATTTATAGGCAACGATCTTCACACTAATCCTTCAAAGGTTTAGGCATGCACTTAACCTCAGGAAGATCGATCAATTGTTTGCTTAAATTTAAGTATGTACTTAAGGGTTTTGCAAGACCACAGAGAAATTTGCCCTGAGCACAAGCCTGCCAAAGCACTGCCCTGGGAGGCTCCACGGTGACCTTTGCTGGTCCACGTGTGCTGTCCCTCTGCCTGCTCTCCAAAAACCTTCATGTGAAACCTGGTGACACTCTGCTAGAGGCTAATGTGCGTCACCACCAGCAGCTTCACCTGTGATGTTCAACTATATATATACACACACACACATATACATTGTTCCTGTCTTTACTGTTGTTGGAACACAACAACCTCTCAATGTTTCTGGGTCAAGCAGATGGCTGTCAAAGCTTCAGCCTTTCTGCATTCCACGTGTGAGCACACAGGGCAAACAACCACATTTCACTGCCTAATGTGACACAGCAAACGCTGTGTAAATCACCACGTTGGCCTTGCGAGCTATTGGTAGAGACAGGAGGCCAGGAGCTGACAGTGATTTAACTCTATTAGCGCTGCTCCTCAGGGGCAGGAGACAACACTATATTTAGAAGGCTAATATTCGCCTTGCCACAGCTGCTCCCACCAGCACATTGCACCAGTTTTAAGAAACCAGTCGCAAGCAACACTTCTTCTCACTTCCAAAGGACTTTGCCCATAACAGGGCTGAAGCTCCTTCCCAAAACCTGCCTGTGGTACCTGCTCTGATTTTGCTACTGCTTTCCTCTTAGTCAATCTATTTTGCAAGAACCGAGTCCCTCTGGACGCTGTCACACTGAGATGGTTTGTGATTGCTGACTTGGGAGAGAGCTGAGGGAGGGAATCAGCTCTCCAGGGTTTACAGACCTGGACACAGCATCGCAAAGGAGCTGCAGGATGAAACAGCCATAGGTGATGAGAGGCTGATCTTCAGTTTTAGGTAGCATCATTTATGATGAGCTCGTTGTCGCATAGTAACGCTTGCATCATCAGCCAAAAATTTTATAAATACATATAAATACAGATGCACATATATATATATATATATATAGAGCTAATATTTAACTTCTAATGTTAATAATGGTACCAAGAACTATAATACAGCTCTTACATAATGTGTTTGTGAGTGCGTGCCCATGCAAGTTTAAGCATCTTTTTGGATGGCATACAGAAATATCCATTTGGCTACTGCCGTAGATATATATTCATTGCAAGGGACTTTACAAAGTAATGAAGTCTCAAGCAGATTTTCTCTTTTCTCTCCTCTTTTATAAGGCTTCAATATTTTCACTCAAAATACATTCAGTCAAAAGAGATAAACCATAAGCCATGAATCTGCCGAGTGGGTGTTAGTTTTGCTGCAGGTGTGATGTCTGAAGGCACTGCATGGTAGCTGTACCACCGCTGATAATACAGATCCAGTGTTTTCCCCTCTGCAAAAAAGCGCTATTAAATTGCCTCCGAAAGAACTTTTTTAAGGTTTTCTTAGAACAAAGCAGGAGCCCCTCACTCAACCAAAATACATCATTAACAGGTCAACTCACCAGCCTTCTCCGTCCTGTGCTTTGGATTTTCGGGTCCCGGAAGGCAGGGGCAGGGCCCTTCGCATCGGGCCGTGATGGCTTTGCCAGAAGTACACGCGTGAAACTCCAGCTTGCACTGGAATCATAAAAAGGCAAGAAGGGATTTTGAATTAGGGCAAGATTAAAATAAATAAATAAATAAATAAAATAAATAAAAGCAAGCAGGAGCTACAGATTAAATGAGAAATGGCATTTATGCATTTAGCAACAATGGATTTGGACAGATTGCAAATTCTCAGCCTCTGTTGAAAATGCTGTTGTTTTTATTATCACAGATAACAATAAAAGCTACTTCCTGTGCAGTGTTTGACACTGGAACTTTTATACCTTTCTCATAAAGTGCATTATTGTTATCCTCTGCTTACAGACACGGGATTTGCAGCATGGAAAGATGGAACAATTCCTTCTGAGTCACCTGAGCGACCAGCAGGAAAGTTGGGAAGCCAACGGAGCCCTCTTGCACGCCAGCACCGCGTGCTCCTCCTTGAGCTGCACTACCACGTTTCACCCACGAATGCTAGGACAACAGTCATGCCATTTACAGCTTGTTTCACGGTTGACATCGCTACAGGTTTACAGGCCTGGTCTTTTGAGGAGCTGGAAGCTCTCGGCAGAGGGGATTTGCAGCTCCTCCTGCCAGTTGTCGCACACGCATCACGGAGGTCAGTGGGACACGTGCAGGCTCAGACAATCCACCAGAATTAACGTTGCAAAAGTGCTCTAGTTAAAAAATCCCGAGTTATACCATCCTGAGCACTCATAGCCACTGCTGTTTGCATTGTGTATGGTTTATTGCTGCCTTTTCTGCCATTCTCTCTCTGCAGTTACTGCCTCCAAGACCCTTTCCCCGGGCTGCAGGCAGCACAGGCTGGACTAACACACTCAGAAAACGGAGAAAAACAAAATATCCTAAAGGAGCAAAAATGTGCAGGAGGGTCTCTTTGCTGACAACTAATGAGCTGCACTCACTACCATTTTTATCCCTTGTTGAGTAGTGATTTTACCAGACCAGGGTTGAAGACTTTGAATGTAAGGGCAAGCTTTTCCCACATTCTTCCTTATAGCGACTGCCTCCTGCCAGGCAAACCTGAAAATGCTGTAAAAACTTTTTAATAGTGCTGGGTTTTATTATAGATTGCTGTTTTCCATTTAAAGGGAGGTCGGTGTGTGTACGCAATGCAACATGGCACATTTGGGAACACCTTTAAGGGTAGAAGGACATGCAGGGTGGGAGCAGGAGGTCACCCAGCGTGGACGTGGTGGCAGTTGTAGCTGGGAGAGCGACGGCCGCTGAGCAAGATCCCAGCAGCATCTCCTGCTGTTTGGGTCCGGGGGGAGCCGAGAGAACAGAACAGGGTGTTGTTACAGGATAAATGCCTCCCGCTTTGAGAATGCGGCAAATATCTTGGCTTTGCCTCTGTTTATTTTTGTTAAAAGGGTTCATCTTCACCCAGGCTTTAATCTAGCAGCAGGAGACTGCACTATTATCCTGTACCTCCATCCTCCTTCGTCAATGTTATCTCCCGGGCCACTTTGAACTTCACTGTACCCTGAAGGCTTCGTGCCCTGCATGTGCCTCTGCCTTTTCCATTTGGAAAATGCACGGACACACGGAAGCAGGGGCTGATGCTTAGCTTGTGCTGTGCTCGCTTCTTCCGAGGCTGCAGGGAATATAAGCACTTCTTTTTCATCTGTCCGCTACAGAACACACCAGAAACCACATCAGAAGGAAAGCAGAAGCCTCCAAGAGCCCTCTCCAGCAAAAGGAAACTCCGTTTACTGCCTATTCTGATAGTCAGGATGCTGCCGAGAGCTCACCCATAAATCTTCCTCCTGCAGCTGGAGTTGACAATTTAATTCCTTACACAACATCAATTAGTTGCATACTTTATTATGCATAATAAGCGTAAATTATGTATCTAAGCATTAGCAATTATAGTTCCAAACCACCTCTAAGATGGTAAGGGCCATTTCTAGACCATTATCGTGTGTCGCGAAGAGTGAAAGAGCTTTGTACAGCAGAAGAGCAAGGCAAGACTTTCCTCAGCTTTGTTAATGACTGATAAAAACAACTACTAAAAAGCTAAAATAAACCAAAAAAACGCTCAAAAAACACAAACAAACCAACCAACAACTGATTAAAAAGGGCAGCTTCTATGATCTGAATGCACAGGGTAGGAATGAGAGCTGCTTCTTTGCCACCTCCCTGGTGTTTGAAGTGTCTTTGTTTATTATGATTCCCAAGGCCCACATAAACATCTCCAAGCCATTTCACTGCAAATGGAAAAATCAGCTCTGTTATTTGTTGCTAAATGTATATGGAGATCAATAAAATATATGAGGGGAGAAACGGTTGAACATATTCATGGAAAATTCATAAATTAATTTATTCAACTAAGACGTGGGAAATTACTGCAGAGAGTGTTTTGGCTAAAGTGGTCCCTAGAGAATCCACTGCTTGGCTAACGATACTGTCTCTATTGTCACTGCATTGACAGCAGTGTGTTTTGCATAAGCACTCACATTTGAGAGGGAAAGAAAATAGCTGCATAAAAATTTATTCCCAGTTATTTTATGCCTATCACCCTCCAGCCTGTGGTCCCTGCTGGAGGAGAATCCAGATGTTTTGTAATGATGGAATAAAGCAGCATCTCTCTGCTCAGTACAGCCTCCAGCCCCTAGCAGGGCCTTCTGAGGAGCTCTGCATCCTGGCACGAAGATCTTGACTCCTTGCCTAACGTGATACAGCCATGCTGCTAAAGGAGACACTAACTTCCAGACTGCTGCTTGCTTCTGCCATTAACTGAAGTGGGAATTAGCAAGGAGGGAAGGGTTAGGCATAATTTTTTGGTGGAAGCATGAAGGAATTAGCAGGCAATACATTTGACAGAAGACAAGTCACC
The DNA here is from genome assembly GCF_059628265.1 of Tinamus guttatus. Lineage (NCBI taxonomy): Eukaryota > Metazoa > Chordata > Aves > Tinamiformes > Tinamidae > Tinamus > Tinamus guttatus. Next base: position 3,340,348 of record NW_028289244.1, on the reverse strand, counting down.
ACAAGATCTTTCTCAAAAGACCAGCTGAAGGTTAGAATAGAAGGTAAAGTTTTACAGTATACTAATTAAAATGTAAGTTAAAACACTGAAATACCACCTCTTAGTAACAGCAGTGCCCTGAAAGCCCTAGTGCTCAACGGGGCTTCTGCCTGGAGCTGCACTGGGCTGCCCGAGGCTCTTGTGTCGCTACCGGGACCGATTTGGGGGTAGCTTGTTTTATGGTGCAGCTTTTCCTGCTCACAACACATTGCTTCTAAACTTCAGATACAAATAACAAAAGCTCATTATTTTCCACTTCATCTTCCTGTCTGCCACAGGCAAAAGCTAAAACTTCTCAAAATTATGGCATACGTATTTCCAATCCAGAGCTTTTTTATATCAGTATTTTGCTCTTACCTATCTGTCTTAGCCCATAATTAGACTCCATTGGAGTCCAGGCCTCTGTTTGAGAGGAACTGTTTGTTTACATGCTTTAAAACACTGTTTGCCATTACTTCCTTAGCTAGGACTCCTACCAGTATTTTCTTTATAAGCCTCTGATTCCAGTTTTCATCAGATGGAAAAAAAATACTATGTCTGGAACACGCGACTCAGACTCCACCATGTCCTCAGATGCAGACATCAAACTCCCTCTCCCATTGCATTTGTTTTTTTAATTTCTATATTTAAAGAAAAAATGCGCATGAAAAAACATATTGTAACTCTTCATAACCACAAGTTAGGAGTTCATAGCTAATATTGTTATTCAAAGTGAAAGGAAGCTACTTAAAGTGGTTTAATGGAACAAAGCCATCTTAGTCCAAATGTAAAGAAAAACACAGGAAAACAATTGGAGATTTGAAACGATCGATGCTGCTTGAAATGCACAGCCATGTAATTGAGATACATTCGCATTCTGTAGCCATTTACCGATCACAGGAGAACGATGATTTGTCATTTTTACTCGCTTCAAATTACTGAAGACAATTTAATTTCTCTCATGGAGACAACGCATCAGATAACGTGAACATAATCAAGAGGTAACGATCTGTGGCTCTGTGCACATGCAGACACTCCAGTTAACACCCTACATATGGCACAGGGAAGGCAATGTGAGACATTCTGATACCCAAGCATGGGGGCTTGCATCCTAAAATCCTTGGGTAGACTGAGAAGTACCTGTAAATGCCTCAGAACCTACATGGACAAGAACCAGCAGGGCTTATAGGAGAGACCAAAGGAAGAATTTTGGGTCAGGCTCCATGCTGCGCGCTCTGCTTCTGTGCTTGGACACCCTTCGCTAGCAAGCATAATTATAAAAACGCTCCTGTCATTAACTTGGTGTATATTTTCACTTGTAGAATGAGTAAAAACATCCAGGATAAAGATATAGATGCATGGGAGACTAGCTGGCTTATTTCACATCCTAAGCAGTGGTACTCTGAGCGGCTCAAGTGCATATATCCTTATTGCAAGCCTCAGCAAATTACTTGTAATACCATACCACACTCATCATGGGATTTTATGTCCAGGAGTGCCTGTGCAAAAGTGGAAATGTGAGCTTTTACAGCGTGCGTGGCTGGCTTCCAAATGGCAAGACATCCACACTTACCCAGAATTTCTACCTTTCCCTATGAGGGCTGAAGGTCAGTCTGGGTTTCGCTGCTTCCTGCTACTAAATCCCACCAGGCCAATCCTCCTCTCCACAATACCTGAGTTTTCCTCTTGCTTTCCAGTAAAACCCGTCAGATTAATTAGTTCACAAGAGGTTTGCTCTGGCTTTGGTGATTGTCCCGTGTCCCTAACAGGCTTCATTTCTGGCTATTAATGCAGCAGGAATATGGTACCAAGCAAACTTTCAGATCTCACAGAAAGTTTTCATGGCAGGACACATTCGCTCGTTGTTTATATATGGAAGAAGTCTGAGGTTTAATAGTAACATAAAATAAACAGCATTTTGCAGTGTCATTTCTCCAGTTGCTTTCAGAGCAGCAAAATTTAAGTGCTAAAAAACACCAATCTATTTTTAATTGATTCCTCAGAATTTATTTTGTAAATAAAAAGCAAAAGCTAAACCAAAAGCCCCAGTAGTAAAAAGCACAGAAGCAAAACCTCTGGCAAAGAAGCTCAGGGAATGCATTTTGAAGTATAGCAACCAGTGAAGAGTAAGCTAGCTTGAGCTTTGAAGTTCAGGCTTGCAGCAACGCTCCTGATTTATAAAGACGACAATAGAAACAACAACAGAAAATTAAATAAGAAAAAAAAAAAAACCTCACACAACAAACCCCAGGCCTAGTTGTTCAGTGCTTAGTGAATGGACTTCCTGTGACAGACGCCCATACAAAGAAAGCAGAATTAGTTTGTTTGCTCAAAAATCAAGTAACCACAGCTAATCCTTTTGCAGCATTATCCTGTTTCAGCTTTTACTAAATCTGCTTCAAATTAAAGATGTGTCCAAGCCAAGAAACACCTCTTTTGATGTTTTAAACGGCTCATATAAGCCATTTGCTGGTAAAAGCTCAAAATTAGAACATTGGAACTAGAGAAATGGTGTTTTCTGTGCTAGGAGGCTAACAACCCCTGATGAAAGTTGTGATCATAGATGCTCAAAACTTCAAGCACCTGAAGCATTACTGCATCCTCCTCCCACACACGAGAGAAGAGGTCCTAAATACGAGTGTCTTAAGAGTTATGGAAAATCCCTCTATCCAACAGCACCTATATTATGTCATCTGGAAACTGGAACAGTGAATTTCATACTTTAAGCAAATTGTTATGGATATCAAGATAACGAAACTGACATAAACTACATTTTTGTTCAAACTTATGCAACAGCTATGAGTTAATGCCACTAACTGATAGTCTCCTGCTTCCTGTTCCTGTCCAGGATAGGCCTTTCAATGCTCATAATTCAGCATTGATTTTGCAATATAAATAATAGCAATTTTCCCTACTATGACTTTGCTTACTTTGCTTGCAGAAAGGAGGTTTAAAAGAAAAAGCAAACAAAAAATAATAATAAGAAAACCCCCCAAACCCCCCACACATTAATGACCTCACTTGTAAAACACATAACCCGCAAACTGAAAAATAAAACAAAATAAAAACAAACAAACAAAAACCCCAGCAAAAGTAATTGGGTCATCCCCAGTGCAAAGGCAACTGGTACTGTCAAGGATAACATTTTCAGGAAACTACAGACAGAACAGCATATGTAATTGATGTTTTTTTAAGCTCCATCACA